>NC_138552.1:8238864-8333864 GCF_964273705.1 Natrix helvetica
TGAGGAGGTCTAATCTGATCTCCGAAATGAATTCAAATCATGTCTGCTTCCAGCCTCCCCCTCCTCCCCCTAAACCAGGGGTATCCAAACTTGGCAACTTTAAGACTTGTGGACTTCAACTCCCAGAATTCCCCAACTGGCTGGGGAATTCTGGGAGTTGAAATCCACAAGTCTTAAAGTTGCCAAGTTTGGACACCCCTGGCTTAACCAAATATCTCAGTGTGAACCCACTTCCCAATGGAATCGTTAGGATGGGGTTACGATTAAGATTAAATGGTTAGGAGGGGGTTAAATTTACTGAATACAGAATAATAGAGTTGGAAGGGACTTTGGAGGTCCTCTAGTCCAACCTCCTGCTCTGGCAGGAAACCTTATACTAGTGATGGTGAACCTTTTCAGCAGCAAGTGCCCAAACAGGAACACATATGCATATGCAAGCTCCAGAGCACCGGACACCAAAAGACCAGCTGGCTGGCACTTACATGCCTATTTTTTGCCCGTTTTGGCACTATTTTCAGGCCATTTTCTAGGTCATTTCCAGGCTGTTGTCTGAGGCCGTCTTTCAGCCATTTTTCGGCCATTTGGGGGGATATCAAAAAATGGTCTGAAAAAACATCTAAAAATGACCTAAAAACAGCCCGAAAATGGCCTGAAAACAGCTAGAAAAACAGCCTGAAAACAGCCCAAAACCGGCATGTTTTTTAACCATTTTTGGGCCGTTTTTGGGCTGTTTGGGGGGCATTTGGGGGTCATTTTCCAGCCCTCCAGTGTCCAGAAAGGCCAGCTGGCCAGCATGCATCTGCTCCAGGGGTGGGTTCCTGCCAGTCCTAATCTCTTCTATAGAAGAGGTTCCACAAATGTACAGTGCCGTTTAGAACCGGTTCCAGCTCCCTCCCCCCACCTGTCCGCACATCATCAAGATGAAGAGCGAGAGGAGGAATTCTGGGAGTTGAAGTCCATAAGTCTTAAAGCTGTCAAGTTTGAACATCCCTGGGTTTCTTTTTTCTAAAGGGTTAGGGGTGTAAGGGTCTTGTAACTTTACAGCTTTAAGACTTGCACACTTCAATGCCAGAGTTCCTGAGCCAACATGACTGGAGGAGGAATTCTGGGAGTTGAAGTCCACAAGTCTTAAAGCTGTCAACTTTGAACACACCTGGGGTTTTTTTTCTAAAGGGTTAGGGGTGCAAGGGTCTTGTAACTTGACAGCTTTAAGACTTGCGTGCTTCAAATGCCAGAGTTCCTGAGCCAACATTTTGCTTGATAATGAAGAGCGTTAAGTGAGTTCCACCACATTTTACAAGTAGGCCACTCCCACCTGGTCACATGGCCAGCAAGCCACTCCCACCCGGTCACATGGCCAGCAAGCCACTCCCACAAAGTAGGAGAGGTTCTAAAAAAGTTTGAAGTCCACCACTGATCTGCGTGCAGGAAACCAGAAGAGCAGCTGGCGATGGCATGCGTGCCCATAGAGAGGGCTCTACGTGCCACCTCTGACAGCCATAGGTTTGCCATCAAGGCCCTACACCATTTCAGACAAATGGTTGCCCAGTCCCTTTTCAAAAACCTCCAATGATGAAGCCCCCACAATGCCTGGAGACAAGCCGTTCCCCTGGTTAATTTTTCTCACTGTTAGGAAATTTCTCCTTAATGCCAAGTTGCTTCTTTCCTTAGTTAGTTTCCATCCATTGTTTCTTTTCTTGCCTTCTGGTGCTTTGGAAAATAAGTTTTTTTTTTTAATTTGGTTTGTCAAACATGTACAAGATAGCAGGTATAAGTATAAACACGGACATGAACAATGGAAATGAATGCAAATAAATGGGGACAATAGGACCTCTTAGGAATGGGGTGAGGTCCACGGTGAGACAGTTTGAGGTTGAAGCTTGTGGGGGTTTGATATAACAACAGAGTCAGGTAGGGCATTCCAGGCAGAATAGCAGTGTTGGAAGGGACCTTGGAGGTCTTCTAGTCCACCCCCCTGCCTAGGCAGGAAACTCTACACCACTTCACCACTCTGTTGCTGAAGTCATATTTTCTGCAATCGAGTTTGGGGCAGTTAACCTTGAGTTTGTATCTATTGTTTGCCCATGTATTATTGCGGTTGAAGCTTAGCTGAAGTAGTTGTTGACAGGTAGGATGTTGTAGCAGACAATTTTGTGTACTGTGCGTAGGTCAGACCATAGGCGCCACAGCTCCAGGTTGTCCAAGCCTAACATTTCGAGTTGACCCCCTCTTCTTTGTGACAGGCCCTCAAATATTGGAGGTTCTCTATCATGTCTCCCTTGGTCTTTCTTTTCTCTAGCCTGGCCATACCCAATTCCTGCAACTGTTCTTGATATGCTTTGCTCGCCAGGATTATGGATATATTTAATAAAGTGTAAGAAGGTAGAAGGGACACGGTGGCTCAGCGGCTAAGACGCTGAGCTTGTCGATCAGAAAAGGACGGCAGTTTGGCGGTTCGAATCCCTAGCGCCGCATAACGGAGTGAGCTCCTGTTACTTGTCCCAGCTTCTGCCAACCAATATTTCGAAAGCATGTAAAACTGCAAATAGAAAAATAGGAACCACTTAAAAAAAACCAATAAAACTTCTTGAAAAAAAAAAAAAAAAAAAAAATAGGAACCACCTTTGGTGGGGAGGGAACAGTGCTCCGTGCGCCTTTGGCATTCAGTCATGCTGGCCACATGACCACAGAGACGTCTTCGGACAGGGCTGGCTCTTCAGCTTTGAAACGGAGATAAGCACTGCCCCCTAGAGCCGGGAACGACTAGCACGTATGTGCGAGGGGAACCTTTACCTTTAAGAAGATATTAATCAATTGTGTTGAGTCTACTTGGCGTTCTTAGATTCCACTTGGTTGCTCGGTACATATTTTATTTGCCTTTCAAGGACGGATACATTTCACGCTGCAGTCCAAAATCATCCTTGCAAAACAAAGACTGTAGCCCAGGAACATATCCCGTTCACTGCCGTTTCCAGCCTGCTGACTCCGAAACCTGATGTTCCAAACCATTTCCTCGCTGTTTAATTCACTTGAGCAATAAATCTCGGCGACCAAAATTGCTCGAAGCTGTCACCCCGCGGATATACCGGCAGCATCTTGGTCCTGAAAAACCAGCATCTCTGCTTGGTAATAACAGGTTTCAGGTTAAGAGCTCCATTCTCCCGCGAAAAAGAGAGGCTCAGCGTTACAGGTATTCTTAGAAGAGACGCAAGATGATTCTTTTCTTAAAAGGGGTGTAAAAGTAGAAACTGGAAACTCCTCCGTGGCCTTTATAGGTCCACAGATATCGAAGAGACAACTTTTTTACTTTAGGGAAAAGAACAGCTTCTGGACTTGGTTGGAAGAAATGTCCTTCTGGGTTCGGTTCCAAGTGGGGAAAAAGACACCGGAATCATGGAAGCTGCTTGGAAAGATGGTTTAATGGTGGACAGGACCACATGGTTTGAGGTCCTGGGCAGAAAGACACATGGGTAAGAGAGAGAGAGAGAGAGATTTATACCCTCTGTTGGGCTTTGAATTTGAGCTCGTATTCTGATTGGTTGCCAGACTTCCATGAGGTCATGCAGGGGCAACTCTGTAGGCTGTCCTGAGTCCCAAGCTTGGTTGACTCTTGCTGGGTGATGATGTAATGAAGGGGCTTTGGGCAATTCCTATTATGGCTCTGCCTGAAGGAGGTAGATCTTTGTTATGTAGAATAGACTGGCCCAGGCCTTAATGACCCATTGACAAAGGTGGCGAAGAGGCTGAGTTTCTGCCTCCCTTTTAGGGGAAATATTCTGCCCTTTTAATATTTCCTAAAACATTTCATTTTTCTAGGAGAGGGGTGGGTGCTAACTGCCTACAATCTTGTCCTTGAGACAGAATAACAGAAATGGATAACAGAACCAACAGAGTTGGAAGGGAGCTTGGAGGTCTTCTAATCCAGGGGTGTCAAACTCAAGGCCCAGGGACTGGATCAGGCATGCCGGCTGATTAGAACTGCCCCATGGGGCCACTCTGAAAACAGCGAAGGACCAGCCTGCAGTGCTTCTGCCAGCAAAAACAGAGCCCCCAAGCTCCATTTTCACTGGCAGGGGGTTGCAGGAGGCCGTCACAGCCGAAAATGGCACTTGGGAGCCCGTTTTCGCTGGCAGAGCCCTCTGGCCACCACAGGCGCCCCTGACACGAGTGACGTCGAGCTGGTCCCGCTCACACTGGCCAGGCCCACCCCGTCCCCCCAATGTTCCACACAACCCTGATGCGTTCCTCAATGAAATTATGTTTGACACCCCTGTTCTAGTCCAACCTCCTGCTCAGGTAGAAAACCCTATACCCGTGATGGCGAACCTATGCCACGCATGCCACAGATGGCATGCAATACAATACAATAGCAGAGTTGGAAGGGACTTCTTGACTCCCTAAAACATTTCATTTTTCTAGAGGTCACTTCCAGTTTGCTCGGAGGGTGGTTTTAAGCGTTCCGAAGGCTTCAGGAAAGCCTCCGGACGGTCCCTGAAGCCTCCGGGGGGGCGGGGAGGCTCTTTTCGCCCTCCCCAGGCTCCTATAAAGCCTCTGGAGCCTGGGGAAGGCGAAAAATAGCTTTTAAAAAGGTGAACTCAGCTGGCCAGCGCGCACATGCGCGCTGGCCAGCTGACAGGGCAGCGCCTCGCGTGCCCTGACAAATGGCTCCGCGTGCCATAGGTTCGCCATCCCTGTTCTATTCTAAAGTCAGAACTTCCCTGGGATGTGATGGCGTCTCCCTGCCAGGCTAACATCTCCCAAAGCCACCGGCTGTGAATCTTGCAAGGCCGTCCTCGCCTCCCCTCTTCACCTTCGCAATGCCGGCGGCTTTGGGAGATGCTAGCCCGGCGGGGACATGGGCAGTGGCCTGGCATGGTGATCAAAAGTAAACTGCAGATTAGAGGCAGCTGGAATGGTGCTACACAGTCCTGAAGGGCAGGCAGCCTTTGGCAAAGGCAAGAGGAGCCAGTGGATCAGGGACGTGCGGTCAGGGGAGGCAGGGGAGGCAGAGCCTCACCTCTCATCATGAAATAATAATATATAATAATAATATCCACGAGGGAGTTTCATATATATAAGAGGAAGAGGAGGGAGGAGGAGGAGCGCACCCGGGGCAGTGCCAGCTGGGCAACCGGCGGAGGCAGGAGGGTTCTCGGAAGCGCCAATAACCTTCCTGCCTCTGCTGTACTTTGCGCGCTCCTCACGACTGCAATAGACGTCCAGAAGTGGCAGGGGCTTGATGACGTCACCGCAGCTGCCATGCGCGGACGGATGGAGTTAGCCAGAGTGGCGCCGAGGCAGTCCAGCGGACGAGCGACCGAGGATCAGGCTGCCTGATCCTCCATCGCTCGCTCGCTCGCTCTTTCGTCCGCCCGGACCCCTCACCGCCATTCTGGTTACCTCCGTCCGGCCACGGCCAGCAGCGATGTCGGCGACGTCATCAAGATGAAGTGGCTTGGAGGTGAAGTGCTTTTCGGTGCTTTTCTGTGCATCTGGCGTTTAGGTAGATAGCCGGATGTCCTAAACGCCAGACGCACAGAAAAGCACTGAAAAGCAGCTGCTGTTGGGGATCGCGGAGCGCGAGCCGGCGGAGCGCGCTGAGAAAGGCGAGAATGGGATCACGTGTGCTGGAGGCTGAGGCAGCCTCAGTCTCCAGCACACGTGATCCCATTCCCCGCCTTCCTGATGGCGTCACTAACCTCACCAGCCATAAACCTCACCACACGTCACTGCAGTGGATGCAGGTGGCGAAGGCGAGGTAGGGCGAGCATCCGAGCGAGTGGACCAGTTTGGGGGCATAGCCAAACCGATCTGAACCATCTAGGAACCCATCCGTGATGTTAGGTAGTTCAGAAGGAGAATCAGGATCATTTCCCAATCAAAGTTTGTGTCTTTGTGTATGTCAGGTTTAAGGGCAGGAGGGGGGGGGGGAACCTGGACTTGATTTTTGAGTGAAAAGCCAGAAGAGTATCCCCAAGCGAAGATAGGACTGGGACAAAGAGGATACCTTTATGTTTAAATGTCATTAATTCATCAATTTAATTAATTAATCTGTAAATTAATTAGGAGTTTCCCTTGGGCCCTTCTCCCAAATTATCACTGAACGGTGCTTTTTCACATGAGTCAAAGGGAAAATTCTTAAATACATAGTGAACCATTTTATGGAATTTAATTAATGTTAAACACTTCTATTCAGTAATAATTGGAAGACAGGACCTCTGTACACAAAAATAAAATATCCTCCTTTTTCCCCCATAACTAAATCAAATGGATGTTCTGAGGACAACTGACTCTGTAATTTGATTCAGAATGGACTGGACTGGACTGGACTGGACTGAACTGGACTAGACCAGACCAGACCAGACCAGACCAGACCAGGATAGGATAGGATAGGATAGGATAGGATAGGATAGGATAGGATAGGATAGGAATAGGAATAGGAATAGGAATAGGAATAGGAATAGGAATAGGAATAGCAGAGTTGGACGGGACCTTGGAGATCTTCTAGTCCAACCCCCTGCTTAGGCAGGAAACTCTACACCACTTCAGACAAATGATTATCTAATCTCTTCTTAAAAACTTCCAGTGTTGGGAGCATTCACAACTTCTGGAGGCAAGCTGTTCCACTGATTAATTGTTCTAACTGTCAGGAAATTTCTCCTTAGTTCTAAGTTGCTTCTCTCCTTGATTAGTTTCCACCCATCGCTTCTTGTTCTACCCTGAGGTGCTTTGGAGAATAGTTTGACTCCCTCTTCTTTGTGGCAGTCCCTGAGATATTGGAACAATGCTATCATGTCTCCCCTAGTCCTTCTTTCTCTTAAGCTAAACATACCAAGTTCCTGCAACCGTTCTTCATATGTTTTAGCCTCCAGTCCCCTAATCATCTTTGTTGCTCTTCTCTGCACTCTTTCTAGATTCTCTACATCTTTTCTACATCGTGGCGAGCAAAGTCTACATGGAATCTGCATTTGATATTCCCACTTAAATTAACTCATTTGTTCTAAATTTAACTGGTTCCAGAAATTTAAACTGGCAGTCAGATGTGATCTGTATGAGTCTTTGGATAAATTCATGACTTTCGTATATGGTTCAAAATATTGTGCTTCCTTAGAAAATGGATCTAGTTTAATGAAAAGAAGGACTAGGGGTGACATGAGAGCAGTCTTCCAATATTTAAGGGGCCACCACAAAGAGGAAGGGGTCAAGCACCTGAGGGCAGGACAAGGAGCAGTGGATGGAAACTAATCAAGGAGAGAAGCAACCTAGAACTAAGGAGAAATTTCACGACAGAACAATTGATCAGTGAAATGACTTGTTTCCAGAAGTTGTGGATGCTCCAACATTCAAGAAGAGTCTTTTATCTGAAATATTTTAGGGTCTTCTGTTTGAGCAGGGGGTTGGATTAGAAGACCTCCAAGGTCCCTTCCAACTCTGTTATTCTGTTAATTCAAGGAGAGCTCATTCACCAGAGTTGGGACAATTCCAGTCTCTTAGATTACCAGGTATTCTCTCTTTTATGTTTGCTTTTTCTTTCTAAAAATGCCTTGCATCCTTCCACTGCATAACATTACAGCAAAATACACATTTATCAATGGGGATTTTGAAAAAGTTTCCGACTTAACCCAACAGAAAAAGTTCACGACGAATTCTCTTTCATCCTCTGCCACTAGAGGGAGCCAGACACAACGTTTTAGAAAGGAAGTAAATGAAACTATCATTTTCAACCATTATTCATGCCATTCAATTTTGAGATCCTAAAGGGCAATCTAGCCTTTGCCATTGAATTTACCTGCTGCTCATAATGCATTTTTTTTAATGTCTCCTGGAGTTCATTGATTCTTGCTTCTGTCTTTGGGCTTAATTTGGAAAAGTCAGCACAATTTAATGAGCCCCTGATGGCACAAACTTCAAAGAAAGAAGCAAACCACATCCTAGAATAAAGGCGCAGCAAATTTCAGGTACACTTGTGTGGGAAGAAATACGTATCTCGTTCAGTTCCAAGCCAGGAGAAAAATGCTGGAAACATGGAGGCGGATTGGAAAGATGGTTTAATGATGAAGCAGAATCACCAAGCAGTATGATCCTGGTGCAGCTGACAAAATGGTGTTGAGAGTGATGGGATTTTATACCTTCTTCAAGCTTCGCACTTGAGCTTCCTGTTCCTGCACAAGAACATGTATTCTATTGGCTGTTGTCAGACTCCCATGAGGCCATGTAGGGCAGTGGTGGGTTCCCACCGGTTCGAACCGGTAGTAGCTTAGCAGCCTGGGTCACTGGAACCGGCAGTGACCCAGACCTGCCACGCTCTTGAACCGATTCTCCCAGCGGCCCCCGTAGGCGCTGCCATCTTGTTTTTTTGCTTCTGTGCATGCGCAGAACAATCCCTGAGAGAACCGGCAGTAGTGGCTGCCAAAACCCACCACTGATGTAGGGGTTATGTAGGGGTCATAGCTGGCTCTATAGGCACAGGAAGAAATACAAATCCTAGGTGTTTGTCTGAGATAAATTTGGTTGACGTTTCTGAGGATGATGCAGAAGGAGGGGCTTGTTGAGTATTAAGATGTTGATTGGTTGCCGTTTAGGCGGGAGGAATGCTTGTTGTTGATTGGGCAATTGCGGTTTAGAGCGGGGTATTTAAAGGAGCTGTCAACCGCGAATTGCGCTTTGCATTCCTCCGGTGTTAAAGTTCTGGCTCTCTTTTGCTTAATAAAGAAATTTACTTAATCAAGCTATTGCCTGATTGATTACATCCCGAACCTTGTGTTCCAAAGGGGCGGTGGGCAATTCCTATTGCAGCTTAATGGCTCTTTCCTCTGTTGGATCTTCAGCTATTTGCTTATGAATAGAGCTATCTATCTCTTTATCTCTTCAGCACTGACATCTTCTGTGGGCTACTTAAAAAGGTGGGGGCTGCTTTCCCCCTCTTCAAAAACTTGTTCCTCCATTATTCATCCCGGGGAATATAATATTCTGCCTTTTTAAATATTTCTCAAAATATTTCATTCTTCTAGGTTCTAACTTTCTACACCTGTGTTGGAAGAAAAATCACATCCGGTTCCAAGGCGGGAGAAACACACCCGGAAATAAAATGGAGGCTGGCTGCAGGGAAGAAGATCTGTTTATTGGGATGCCAGAAATTTCTGTGACAGCGGCACGCTTCTGGAGTAGCTGAGAAAATGGGGTTGGGATAGGTCAGCTTTTATACATTCTTTGGGACTTTGAGAGATACCTGTTCCTAGAGAAGAGTGATGGCGAACCTTTTTTCGCTCGGGGCCGAAAGTGTGCGTGCGTGTGTGCCCACATCCATAATTTAATGCCCCCCACACCTTGCCCCTGCACATGTGCGCA
This sequence comes from Natrix helvetica, assembly GCF_964273705.1. Taxonomy (NCBI): domain Eukaryota; kingdom Metazoa; phylum Chordata; class Lepidosauria; order Squamata; family Natricidae; genus Natrix; species Natrix helvetica. The sequence continues at coordinate 8,248,213 of NC_138552.1, forward strand.
TGATACCACCACCCCCCACTGCCCTGCACATGTGCGCACAACATATGTGGAGCCTGGGGAGGGTGAAAACAGCCTCCCCCGCCCCCTGGAGGCCCTCCGGAGGCTGGGAACAACCTGTTTCCAGAGTTCCGGTGGGCCCGGTAGGCCCGTTTTTCGCCCTCCCCAGGCAGTCCAGAGGCTTTCTTGGAGCCTGAGGAGGGTGGAAATGGCCTACCCCCACTCCCCCTGGAGGCCCTCCAGAGCTGGAAATGCCCTCCTAGGGCCTCCGTGCAAGTCCTGTACTTACCTGCCATCCAAAATGGGATGCGTGGAAACTCCTGGGAGGGGAGGGCCAGCGCGGGCGGGGCAGCTGAAAATCAGCTGGCCAGCGTGCACATGCGCGCTGGAGCCGAGCTAGCGCAATGGCTTGCATCCCCGCAGATATTGCTCCGCATACCACCTGTGCAGCTTTTCATATTTATTTTTAATATTTTATATTTTAATGGCCGTTGCCAGATACCTGGCTGGCTCCAGAGGCAAAAGGGGAAATGTAAATCCTAGGTGTTATTCTGAGCTAATCTTGTCAGCTTTGGCTGGCCTAATTGTGTTGCTTGTTTGGAGTCTCTGTGCTTATGATTGGCCCAGTCTTTCTGAATGGATACAAAATCTCCATTCCTAAAGACCAGCTGCTTCTGGCTTCTGCTTGAGGCTGTTTTCCTACGACAGGAAGACTGGGGCTTCTTCCTACCTTTGTTAAGATGTTTTTTCTCCTCTTCTCCTTAAGAGGAAATGTCCTATCCTGCCTCTTTTTAATATTAAGAATAAATAATAATTTAATCTTAGGAAGGGGGGCTTCCTACACTTGGTAACAAGGAGGAAAGAAATGTAACTAACATAACAGACGATACTTGGCCTCAACAGCAGTAGCTGTGAAAGGGATCTTGGAGTCCTAGTGGAGAATCACTTAAGTGTGAGCCAGCATTGTACTGCAGCTGCCAAAAAAGCCAATGCAATCCTAGGCCGCATCAATAGAGGCACATGTATCAAGATCATGTGCCTTGGTGGCACATTGTTTACAGTGCAGTATTGCAGGCTACGTCTGCCCAGAGCCAGAAGTTCGATCTTGACTAGCTCAAGGTTGACAAAGCCTTCCATCCTTCCGAAGTTGGTCAAATGAGGGCATAGATATGTTCGGGGCAATAGGCTAACACTGTAAACTGCTCAATGAGTGCTGCAAAGATATTTAACTCTAAGTGTTTATTGCTAGTATGAGCCACAGTGGCGCAGTGGTTAGACTGCAGTACTGCAGCCTACTTTTGCTGATTGCCAGCTGACTGCAATTTGGCAAATCGGATCTCACCCGGCTCAAGGTTGACTCGGCCTTCCATCCTTTCGAGGTCGGTCAAATGAGGACCCAGATTGTTGGGGGCAACAGACTGACTCTGTAAACCACGTAGAAGGCTATAAAGCCCTGTGAAGCGGTATATAAGTGTGAATGCTAGTGCTAGTGTTAGTACTGCTTTATACTGCTTTAGTAAGAGCACATTTGGAATACTGAGTCCAATTTTAGTACTACCATACAAAAAAGATGTCAGGACATCTAGAAAGAGTGCAGAGAAGAGCAACAAAGATGATTAGGAGACCGGAGGCTAAAACATACAAAGGACAGTTGCAGGAACTGGGTGTGTCTAGTTTAATGAAAAGAAGGACCAGGGGAGACATGATAGCAGTCTTCCAATATCTCAGGGGTTGCCACAAAGAAGAGGGAGTCAACCTCTTCTCCAAAGCACCTGAGTGTAGAACAAGAAGCAATGGATGGAAACCTATCAAAGACAGATCCAACCTAGGAGACATTTCCCGTCAGCGAAAACAATCCGTGGAATGACTTGCTACCCCTTTATAAGCACAGGTGGGATGCTTGGGGTTTGCGGGAGTTCGGGAGAACCTCTAGCTAAGATTCTGTGCAGTTCGAAGAACCCCAAAATCCCACTTCTGGCTGGCCCCTCCCACCCCACCCCTCCCAGGAGTCCCCACCGAGCCCATTTTGGATGTAGGTAAGCACAGGATATACACAGGGCTCTGGGAAGGCAAAAAAAGGGCCTACTGGAAATTTGGCCTCCAGAGGGCCTCTGGAGCCTGGGGAGCCCATTTTTGAACTCCCAGAGGCTCGAGGAAAGCCTCCGGAGTCAAGGGAGGACAAAAACACTCCCACCACCACCACCATGGTGCAGGAGGCCAACTAAGCCCACCATGGCCACGCCTACCCAGCAACCGAGCAGAGAATCCATTGCTAAAACTTTTGAAGCCCAGATAGTTCTTGACTTACAATTATTTGTTTAGTGACCATTCAAAGCTACAACAGCACTGGGAAAAGAGACCAGTTTTCACTCTTACGACTTTTGCAGGATCCCCCCGTGGTCACAGGATCAAAATTCAGATGTTTGGCAACCGGTCGGTATTTATGACAATTGTCCTATGGTCACATGATCCACTACTATATGTAACCTTCCCAGCTGGCTTCCAACACGCAAACCTGATAGGGCAGGGGTGTCCAAACTTGGCAACTTTAAGACTTGTGGACTTCAACTCCCAGAATTCCCCAGCCAGGAGTTGAAGTCCACAAGTCTTAAAGTTGCCAAGTTTGGACACCCCTGTGATAGGGGAAGCCAGATTTGCTTAACAACTGCCTGTTTCACTTAACAACTAAAGTAATTCACTTAATAACTGTGGCAAAAAGTGGGCTTCTCAAAAGAAAGTCAAGATGGCCGTTGCAAATGAGCACTTGAACATACAAAGGGGCGGGGTTTTGATTGTGCATCCGCAACCGCCATCTTGATTCATTGTCCTTTCTCGTGAACACCTCTGCCCAGGATGCAACGAGCAAATTTGGGGAACCAACCGGAGGCCATTTCTTCCTGAGGAAATCTTTGACTAAAAACCTGAGTTGCCCTACCACAAGTCCCTCAAACGGTCCTTAACGGGTTGCGAAACGAGCCAGCTTCATATTTACGAGATAGGGATATTATTCGTAGATAAGAGTTGTGTTGTCTCACAACATACGTACATTTGCTAATGTTAGCGTTTGCTTAGCCTTATCAAGTTCCATAAACTCTTTTTTTTTTAAAAAAAATATCTTTTGAATAGGGTTCAAAAGAACTGCTTAAACTCTTCTGCCTCACTGGGCGGTGTAAAGTTGACAAAACTTTAGTAGGTCAGGTGCCGTCACAACATCTGAAGGGAGATTTTGGCTCAGGACTTAAGTAGCAGTAATTCTGGGAAAATCTGGCTAAGAGATCACAAAGATCGACCCAGATTTGATGGTCCATAATCAGTCAACTCAAGCCATCAACGACAGAGGGACGCTATCAAGTAGAACCATGATAGCAATCTTCCAATATCTCAGAGGTTGCCACAAAGAAGAGGGAGTCAAGTTATTTTCCAAGGGCAAGACGAGAAGCAACAGATGGAAACTAATCAAGGAGAGAAGCAACCAAGAAATAAGGAGGAATTTCCTGACATAGAACAATTAATCAGTGGAACAGAAGTTGCCTCCAGAAGTTGTGAATGCTCCAACACTGGAAGATTTAAGAAGAGATTGGACAACCATTTGTCTGAAATGGTATAGGGTTTCCTGAGCAGTGGGACAGTAGGTTTCCTAAGCAGGGAGTTGGACTAGAAGACCTCCAAGGTCCCTTCCACCTCTATTATTCTGAAGAACCCTGGCAGGAACCAGCTTGGTCTGTCCAACTTGGCCTGTCTATCAGAAGTTAAGCTTGATTCAAGGAAGGTGTAAGCCCAGTTTAGAGGCCAACATCTGCTCATCTTGGACAGGGCTGAACAGAAAATCCCAGAGCTATTGTCTAGACCACTATTTCTTCACCTTTTCTTCACCCTGGGCCTCTTTAAATATTTTTTGTGGCCATGGACCATGGTCATGGACTTCAAAGATTTAAGATTTAAATCATAACATTTCTCCAAGCCTTCCTGGACCCTCTGTGATGACATCACGGGGACCCCAGTGGCACATGGACCACAGCTTGACAACCATTGGTCTAGTTCAGGGGTCGGCAAACTTAAACACTCAAAGAGCCATTTGGACCCGTTTCCCACAGAAAAGAAAACACCGGGAGCCACAAAGGTCCTAACCGGAAGCCCCCTGTTCCATTCTGGAGCTGACCGGAAGTTCAGTTCCCCCACCATAGAGTCTCCTCCTAGTGCGGCGTACTTTTTCCTCTTCCTGTCATAACTGAAAGCCCTATCAATTGTGGAGAGAACTAGAAAACACTCTCCTTGCCATAGAGTCTTCTCCTGGCGCACTGTGCTTCTCTCCCACCCCTCCTCTCAAAATTGTGGCGCCGACCGGTGACGGAGCCGCAGCAGAGGGAGGAAAGAGCCACATGCGGCTCCAGGGCTGCAGTTTAATACAATACAATACAATAGCAGAGTTGGAAGGGACCTTGGAGGTCTTCTAGTCCAACCCCCTGCCTAGGCAGGAAACCCTATACCGTTTCAGACAAATAGTTATCCAACATCTTAAAGACTTCCAGTGTTGGGGCATTCACAACTTCTGGAGGCAACTTCTGTTCCACTGGTTAATTGTTCTCACTGTCAGGAAATTTCTCCTCAGTTCTAAGTTGCTTCTCTCCTTGATCAGTTTCCACCCATTGCTTCTTGTTCTACCCTCAAGTGCTTTGGAGAATTGCTGACCCCTGGTCTAGACCAATGTTTCTTGACAACTTTAAGGGGTGTGGACTTCAACTCCCCAGAATTCTGCAGCCAGCACTGGGGATAACAACAAAGACAGGGGAATTCTGGCTGAGGAATTCTGGGAGTTCACATCCACACATCTTAAAATTGCCAACACAATTGGTCCACAGGTTGAAAACCATTGGTCTAGACCAGGCGTGGGTTCTGGCAGGCACTATTGGCAGTTCGCTTGTGGGCGCACGCCCACACACACACACACACACACACACACTGTATGTGCATGCACAGTGCAATAAAAATTGTTCTGTGGATGTGCAGAAGCAAAAAACAAGATGGCACCTACGGTGCCGGCCAGAGAACCAGTTCGGGGGAATGGCAGGCCTGGGTCACTGCCGTTTCCCACGACCCAGGCCACTCCCACTTTGGCCGAACCGGTCTGAACTGGTAGTAACCTGCCATTGGTCTAGAGCACGGCTGTCAAACTCGCAGCCTGTGTCACGGACTGGCCACGCCCATGCCCAGTTTAGCAAAGGGGAAAAAATTTATGATACATCATGCGATGTCGCCGTGACAATGTGAGTTGGTCTAGGCCAGGAGTCAGCAAACTGTGGCTCTGGAGCCTCATGTGGCTCTTTCATCCTTCTGCTGCGGCTCCCTGTCGCCAGTCGGTGCCACAATTTTGGGAGGAGTTTCCGCTTGGGGTGGGGAAGCACAATGCGCCAGGAGAAGACTCTCATGTAAGGGGCGGGTTTGCTGGTCAGCTCCAAAATTGATAGGGCTTTTGGTTGGGGAAGGTAGAGGGAAAAGGACGCCGTGCTAGGAGGAGACTCTATGGTGGGGGAAGTGGACTTCCGGTCGGCTCCAGAATTGAACGGGGGCTTCCGGTTGGGACCTTTGTGGCTCTTTGAGTGCTTATGGTTGCCGACCCCTGGTCTAGGTCAATGTTTCTTGACAACTTTAAGAGGTGTGGACCTCAACTACCAGAATTCTCCAGCCAGCGCTGTGGATAACAGCAAAGACAGGGGAATTCTGGATGGGGAATTCTGGGAGCTTACATCCACACATTTTAACAGATTAAAAAGACGCCTAGAGAGTGGCTGGAGGGTCCGAATCTGATCGAACACTAGTAAGAATTCATATTAAATCCTACTTAGTGGCGATAGAAGCAGCAAAACGGCAATATTTTTCCGCTCTTATCGCGTCCACAGATAACCGCCCAGCCGCCCTGTTTAGGGTGACCCGCTCCTTACTTAACCAAGGAACTGGGGAAGACCCCTTGCAGGGTAGGGCTGAAGAATTTGTTCAGTATCTGCAGGATAAAATCGCTCAGATCCGGACAGGCTTGGACTCTGACTGGGTAGATTCAGGCGAGCCGACGGGGATGAATCTTGAGGAGACAATCTGGGATGGGTTTGACCCTGTGACCCCCGAAGGCATGGACAGGATTATGGGGAGACTCAGTGCTGCCACTTGTGTGCTGGACCCATGTCCCTCTTGGTTAGTTTCGGCTTCCCGGGAGGTGACACGAGGCTGGCTCCGGGTGATTACCAATGCTTCATTGAGAGAGGGGTTCTTTCCCACCGCCTTGAAGGAGGCGGTGGTGAGGCCCCTCCTTAAGAAGCCTTCCCTGGACCCTGCTTCTTTAGCCAACTATCGTCCGGTCTCCAACCTTCGCTTTGTAGCAAAGGTTGTTGAGAGCGTGGTAGCACGTCAGCTTCCCCAGTACCTGGATGAAGCTGTCTACCTGGATCCGTTTCAGTCGGGTTTCAGGCCTTGGCAACTGGCATGTATTTATGACCGTTGCAGTGCTCCAGGGTCACAGGATCCCCATTTGCAATCTTCCCAGCTGGCTTCCTACAAGCCAAGTCAATGGGGAAGCCGGATTTGTTTAACGACCGCATGATTCGCTTAACAACCGCAGCAATTTCCTCAACGCCTGTGGCAAAAATGAGCCTAAAGTGGCACGAAGCTCACTGAAAACTGCTTGGCTTAGCCCAGGGGTCGGCAACCTTAAACACTCAAAGAGCCACAAAGGTCCTAACCGGTAGCCCCCCTGTTCAATTCTGGAGCAGACCGGAAGCCCGGTTCCCCCACCATAGAGTCTCCTCCTAGCACAGCCTTGTTCTTCCTCTGCTGACCAGAAGTCCGGTTCCCCCACCATAGAGTCTCCTCATACCATGGCATCCTTTTTCCTCTGCTGACCGGAAGTCCGGTTCCCCCACCATAGAGTCTCCTTCTAGCACGGCGTCATTTTTCCTCTGCTGACCGGATGTCCAATTCCCCCACCATAGAGTCTCCTCCTAGCACGGCATTGTTTTTCCTCTGCTGACCAGAAGTCCGGTTCCCCCCACCATAGAGTCTCCTCCTAGCACAGTGTCCTTTTTTCTCTGCTGACTGGAAGTCCTATTCCCCCCCACCATAGAGTCTCCTCCTAGCACAGCATCCTTTTTCCTCTACCTGTCCTAACCGAAAGCCCTATCAATTATGGAGCTGACCAGTGACAAGGAGCCGCAGCAGAGGGATGAAAGAGCCATATGCAGCTCCAGAGCCGTGGGTTGCTGACCTCTGGCTTAGCCAGTGGAAATTTTGGGCTACGTTGCTGGCATATGCTGAGGACCAACTCCAATAAATTGCACTTTCCCATTCATTTCTGGCCGGCTTCTCCCTATTAACCACCTGTTGGGCCTCCTCCCTTTACATTATAGGTCAGCTGTTGGACAGGAAAAGAAGAGCAGCTCGTTCCCGGTGGGTCAACGGGACTGCAAAAGAATTTACTGGCTGCTCTTACGAGCCCCGAACGTGCCAGAGTAACAGCACGTTATGTTACATAACGCCCCGTCCTCGGCTGGGCAGGATTGTGCAATAGGCCCTGGACGTTTCTCGCAGGTGGAGATAGAAGGAAGCTGGAAGGGGGAGTGGGAGGGAATGGCTTTCATAGGTTCCTGTATGAGAGAGAAAGAAATCATCAAAGGGATCAAGAGGATGCCAGCACAGGTGGGGCACAGGATAGAGAGGAATATGGGCAGTGGGAATAGAGAGGATATTTCAGGGTCTCTCTCTCTCTCTCTCTCTCTCTCTCTCTCTCTCTCTCTCTCTCTCTCTCTCTCTCCCTCCCTCCCTCCCTCCCTCCCTCTCTCTCTCTCTCTCTCTCTCTCTCTCTTCAGTGGCGCTTGCCTGCTAGAGGTGGAGCTCTCGCCTCACGTCCAGAAGGTTGTGAGTTCGATCCTAGGTAGGGGCAGATGTAGAGTCCCCTGCAAGGTCCCTTCCAACTCTGTTAATCTGCTAATTATCTGGATTACATCTGTTGGCCATTCAGTTGAGTCAGGCACAGGTAGTCCTTGGCTTATGACCACAATTGAGGTCAGCATTTGCATTGATAAGCAAGACTGTTGTGGATGGAATGGGATAGGGTGGAATGGGGTGGGGTGGAGTGGGATAGAATAGAATAGAAAACATGGAATGGAATAGGATAGAATGGAATGGAATGGAATGGAATAGAAAAGAATAGAAAAGAATAGAAAATAAAATAAAATAAAACATGGAATGGAATGGAATAGAATAGAATAGAAAACATGGAATGGAATAGATAGAAAACATGGAATGGAATAGAATAGAAAACATGGAATGGAATAGAATAGAAAACATGGAATGGAATGGAATGGAATGGAATGGAATGGAATGGAATGGAATGGAATAGAATAGAATAGAATAGAATAGAATAGAATAGAATAGAATAGAATAGAATAGAATAGAATAGAATAGAAAGGGATTCTTGACTTACGATCAGTCGCTTTGTGACCATTTGAAGTTACGACAGACCCCACTTCCAAAAGCTACTTTACAACCTGGCTGTAAAATTCCAACAGCCACTTCCATCCCCATGATCACATTTTGGGCATGAGCCACTGGCCCACTGTTACAACTGTTTGCAATGCCCCAGAATCACGTGATTGGGATTTAGGATGTTTTGTGCAAAACCAGGCATTTACTTCCAATTTCTGGCAAAAACACATCCATAGCAAACAGTTTCATGTAATAATTGCAGGGTCCACTTAACAATCATGCTGTTCACTTAATGATTGCTGCAAAAAAAATGGTTGTAAAATCAGATAAATCATGCTATGACTCATTTTACAATTGTTACAACTTATTGCCAGACTCAAATATGATAGTAAGTCTAAGACCACTTATAAATACCTAAAAATGGCTTGATGCATCTAAATCAGGGGTCCCCAAACTTGGCAACTTTAAGACCTGTGGACTTCAACTCCCAGAATTATCCAGCCATCATAGCTGGAGAATTCTGGGAGTTGAAATCCACAAGTCTTAAAAGTTGCCAAGTTTGAAGACCTCTGATCTAAATCAACTAGTAGAACTACCATACCTGGCCTGAATAAATGGAGAGTACCATGAGATGGCAGCAGAGAGCTACAGAAAACTCTTCAGTCTGAGGCCATCTGCTGGCCATTTAGATTTTTGCACTCGGACACTCTAACCCTATATCAGCATTCCAAGTAATGCACCCATAGAATGCAGAACTCCAAGGCAGGTAGATTCCTCAAGGAACAAATTTACTTGGTGCATCATATTGGCACAACTGGTGAAAACCGACTTTAAAAGTTCCCACGGTTTTCACCCAGTTAAAAGAGAAAGTTTCCCCCTTTCCCCAAGGCATCAGTCACATGGTCCAGTAGAAATGCTGGCCAGTTGCTTGGTTACTTCCAGGTGTGGGATTCAGCCGGTTCAGACCAGTTGAGGAGAACCGGTAGCTCCGACGAACAGCTGAGAGTGAACCGGTTCGCTCCGATGAGCAGGTTGGCCCGCCTGCCTGCCAGCCTGCCCGCTCTTACATTTTACTTACCTATATCCTCTCAGCTGATAAGCGCTGCAGAATGGATTGCCATGCCTCAGCTGTGTTACTCCCCAAGAAATAACATGGAAGGAACCACGCATGCAATCATCGAACCAGTTGTTAAACCAGCAGGAACCCACCAATGGTTACTTTGCTCTGGAATGACCTTGGTTCCCAAAGGAACACTTTTTGTTTTGACTGCAAAACCCCAATTAACTATTTCTTTCCTCTTCCCATCTATAGTGGCAACTCTGAAGCCTCAAAGATGGCCCCAGCCAGGTTCGCTTCAGGGTTGACACCCTACCTATATTTATTCAAATGTGGGTTTCAATGATTTAATGAAACTTCCCCTGCCTGTTGGGGAATTCTGGGTATTGAAGTCCTCTCATCTTAAAGTTGCCAAGGTTCAGAATCATTGACTGATATCAATGTGGAGACTCTAGAAAGAGTGCAGAGAAGAGCAACAAAGATGATTAGGGGACTGGAGGCTAAAACATATGAAGAACGGTTGCAGGAACTGGGCATGGCTAGTTTAATAGAAAGAAGGACTAGGGGAGACATGATAGCAGTCTTCCAATATCTCAGGGGTTGCCACAAAGAAGAGGAGTCAAACTATTCTCCAAAGCCCCAGAAGGCGGGACAAAAAAATGGATGGAAACTAATCAAAGAGAGAAGCAACTTAGAACTGAGGAGAAATTTCCTGACAGAACAATTAATCAGTGAAACAACTTGCCTCCAAAAGTTGTGAATGCCCCAACACTGGAAGTCTGTAAGAAGATGTTGGATAGCCATTTGTCTGAAGTGGTGTAGGGTTTCCTGTCTAGGCAGGGGGTTGGACTAGAAGATCTCCAAGGTCCCTTCCAACTCTGTTATTCTATTCTAATAACACACTTTTAAGATTTTGTGAGTTTTCTTGATCTGGCCTACTGATTGGGAGTGACCTCTCTCAGCTTAATTAATCTCACAGGGTTATTGTAATGGAGATAAAACGAAGACACATTCTCTCTGGAGGAATAAACAACTCTGATGAAGCATACACATTTAACACAATACACGAACGCATTTATCAGTATATCCCAGTCCTTTTGTGTCACGTATTCCTATCTACACAGGATCATGTTCAGGGACAGCTCTGGCATTTTTGTCCTTTCCTCCAATTCTAGCAAAATTGCTGTTTCAAGGTTTCCAAGCGGGAAAAATGCCCAATAGGTCAACTTGGCCTCCAAACACAGAGGAAAATAGGCCAAAGATGTCCATAAAGCCTTCAAAATATTCCACTTGCTGTCTTGCTCATAGCGAATGTCTGATGATCAGAATACAAAAATGTGACCTCCAAGAGGCAAGATTTTCATCACATGTCTGGATAAAGACAAGGTAGAAAATCTGGGGAGAAACTTTAGGGAGATACTCAAGTCATCCAGGCCAAGGTTGTCCCAAAGGTGCTTTTTTCAGCTCTGGGAGGCTAAAGAAGCTTCTTGGAAGAGAAGCGATACGCCTTCAAAGAAAAACCAGAAAGTCCAGTTGCCTTTTGAAAAAAGCACCTTGGGAGAGAACCTTGTTTATTGAACTACATGGAGCTAATTTTAGGACTTTAGGATTTTAGACTACTATTTTGGAGTGTATTCTACACAGTGGTGGGTTGCAGATGGTACGCTCCAGTATGGGCCTACCAGTGCCTGCCCAGAGCACCAGATACCGTTCCGGTACAGTGCTCCGGAGGGCCCGCCCGCCTGCCCGCTCAAGATCCTTACCTGTATTTGAGCTCTTCAGCACTTCCGCGCATGCACACAGAGTGCACGACGCCTTCGCAACACTCCACCGAGCAGCTGGAGTGTGGCGGAGGTGCCGCAAGAGGTAAGGACGCATGTGTGTGCTGCACGCATTCATGTGGTGGAAGTCGGGCCCCGTTGCAACCATACCGGTTGCAATGGGATCTGGAACCCACCACTGATTCTACACAACATGGCAGCAAACCATTGGTTTTTCAGCAATCACAGCATCTAAATTTGGTGGTATATACGAAGTGGGCTCTGTTTAAAATAAAAAGGATCACATGATTATCCTGGAATCATCAGTTGTTGTTTTTTCTTCTCCTTCCATTCCTCCTCCTCCTCCTCCTCCTCCTCCTCCTCCTCCTCCTCCTCCTCCTTCTCTTTCTCCTTCTCCTCCTCTTCCTTTTTTTTCTCCTTCTCCTTCTCCAACTATTCCTTCTCCTTCTCCATCTATTCCTCCTTCTCCTCCTTCTTTTTCTCCTTCTCCTCCTTTCTCCTTCCCCTTCTCTTTCTCTTCCTTCTCCTTCTCCTCATCCTCCTTCTTTCTCCTTCTTCTTTGTCTCCTTCTCCTCCTGTTCCTTCTTCTCCTTCTCCTTCTTCTCCTCCTCCTCCTCCTCCTTCTCTTTCTCATCACTTCAGATGTCAAGGGAGATACAAACTTCTAGTTCTTGCACTAATGGTAGCCTCAATCATTATTATTTGATGTTGTAGTAGTGTGTTTTGGATGTTGTCTCTCCATCTTCTTCTGGATCTGTCTTGTGTTCTTCTGTCTTCTCTTCTTGTATATGCCTTGTACGAGATGGGATCCCATGACATTCCCTCCAGGTGAACAAATCACTTAACTTGCCATAGCTTAAGATTGGATCTATGCCAATTCTTTCTCTTATGATCTCATTTGTTTTTATTTTAATGTTATTTTACTATTATTGCTTTATTTTTATTTTATGTTCATTTTGGATTTGCTACTCCTCCCTGAAAAGGTCTGGAGGTGCTGAGCATTGACCTCCTGTCTCATAGAAGAGATCAAGCTGTGAAGATCCAGCTCACATCCAGATCTTCTCTTACCCTGAAGTGAAGAGCCTCATTCAAGTTCTTCCCAAGCCAACTACTTACACGTAACAATTAGTATTGTGGGGTGCTTAAAGTAAATATTACTTAAGGAAGACCCCCAGATCACTTCTACTGTCAACCATTTCCTCTCTTTTAACTGAAGTCTTCTCCATGTGTGTGAAGTTGGGGAAATAATGAAAGAGAGACTGACTCAAGGTTGAGCCTTCTATCCTTCCAAGGTTGGTAAAATGAGGACCTACATTGTTGGGGGCAATATGCGGATTCTATAAACTGCTTAGAGAGGACTGGAAAGCATAAGTCTATTGCTATATCTCTATCATCTGTCTATCTCTATCTATCTATCTATCTATCTATCTATCTATCTATCTATCTATCTATCTACCTGTAATTTATCTATCATCTATCTATCATCTATCATCTACTGTATCATCTATTATCTATCATCTATTATCTATCTATCATCTAACGATCATCTATCTATCAATCATCTATCTGTTGATCATCTATTGATCATCGAACATTGAACATCTATCATCTATCTTCTATCATCTGTCTGTCTGTTTCTCATCTATCTATTTATCATCATCATCTCTCTCTCTTTCTCCCTCTCTCTTTCTCTCTCTCTCCCCCCCCCCTCTCTCTCTCTGTGTTTGTGTGTCTCATCTATCAGTCTGTCTATCTGTCTACATATCATCTGTTTATCACCTCGTGGTGATGATCCCTGGTGCCCCAGGCCCCAATGCAGTATTGCAAGCAAATTTTGCCCACAGCCAGGAGTTCAATCCTGACTGACTCAATACAATAATACAATAGTAGAGCTGGAAGGGACCTTGGAGGTCTTCTAGTCCAACCCCCTGCCTAGGCAGGAAACCCTATACCGTTTCAGACAAATAGCTATCCAACAACTCAAGGTTGACTCAGCCTTCCATCCTTCCCAGGTCAGTAAAACGAGGGCCCAGTCAATACGCTGATTCTATAAACCACTCCGAGAGGGCAGTAAAGCACTGTGAAGCTGTATATAAGTCTAAGTTGCTATTTATATCCCTCTTGAACTGCCACGGAAAAGAGCGCTTACAAATGCAACCAACGGCCCATCTGGGGGGGGGGGGTTTTCTCGGATCATCTACTCTCCTTCTAATCTCTCGTCTGTCTGGGCAAGGGCATTGCTAATCAGCACCACCTCCTTTCAAGCAATTCTTTTTACTCTAGGCTTGATCTGATCCCCAGTTAATCAATTTTGAGTCCTGGAACTTTCAACAAATAGACTTGCAAAAGCCGTTGGCGAGTGGCCAGGCCCCCACAAGTCAGTGTCGGTGTTTTGCAGGGGAGGCAAAGTGCAGGAAGGGGAGGGGGAGAGGTGAGAAAGAGGGGAGTAGGGTTTTTTGCAGGCATTGCTTGGTTAAAAAGCCCACATCAGGCAAAATCTCCTCACTGCATGTGAGAAGGAGGAGGAGGAGGGGAGGGGGAGGAGGAGGAGGACTTCCCTACTCAGAGATTTTGTGCAGAGTATATAAAGTGAAACAGTGCTCTTTAGCTATCACTGTCCCTGCACACCCTCCTTAGGCAATAAACTTGGCAGACGCTTCCAAAGTTTCGTAACCAGGTGCAACTGAAGGTAAGAAGATGTTCACTCTTACTTTAATGCAGCTTGAGGTTTAAATTCTGCAGCTCCCCTTGAAGTCCCAGCCGCTTTCTGATAACGGTTTCTTTACCTCTCCCCCCCACACTTACTAGAATATTGCAATAAATAAATAAATTTAAAACCAGAGAAACAAAGTGGGATTTGGGAAAGGCGCATGGCACCAGAATCTGGAGGGAGGACTCCATCATAGTTTGGCATTTTTGTGGGTTTTTTTCATTTTGGTTGTTGGATTAGGGGGACTGCTGGGTGTTTCGGGGAGGCCCCTCCATTCATGGGACCAGAACAGGCAACTGGTAGAAGGTGATAAGAGGCAGGACAACAGATCAGCTGTCAGAGAAGCTGCAGAAAACTGAAATGTTTGCAGCTTTGTCAAATTCGTGTTTCGTCCTCAGCCAAGGGCATTGAAAGAATGGTGGAGCTTATAAAGAGGAGGAGAAGCACGCTCTCAAGAGGTTTAATGGAGACCCTCTTTGGGTTAAAATCAGGGACATATTGTAAGTGAAGGATCCGGGCTAATGTATAATTATTATCCCATGATTTCTGTGGTGTTCTGGGTGCTTTTGAAATCATGCATGCACCTGCAGCCACCCTGAGGTTTTATTACAGATGAACAGAGTTGGAAGGGGCCTTGTAGGTCATCTAGCCCAACCCTCCACCCAAGCAGGAGACCCTACACCTTTTCTGTCATAAAATGGCACACAACGCACTTAATTTCCATGATTGCATGGAAATTTGGGTTGATAATATAGTGTCAATACAGTAACTGTAAAGGCAAAGGTTTCCCTTGCACATATGTAATAGTCGTTCCCGACTCTAGGGGGCAGTGCTCATCTCCATTTCAAAGCCGAAGAGCCAGCACTGTCTGAAGACATCTCCGTGGTCATGTGGCCGGCATGACTAGACGCCGAAGGAGCATGGAACGCTGTTACCTTCCCACCAAAGGTGGTTCCTATTTTTCTGCATGCATTTTTACATGCTTTCGAACTGCTAGGTTGGCAGAAGCTGGGTCAAGGAACGGGAGCTCACTCCATTACGCAGCGCTAGGGACTCGAGCTGCCAAACTCCCGACCTTTTCTGATTGACAAGCTCAGAGTCTTAGCCATTGAGCCACCACATCTCTATAGTGCCTGTATATAGTGCCAATATAGTAACTGTATATAGTATCAATTGTTAATAAAGAATAAAAAAAGAATAAAGAAAGAATAAAGAAACAAAGAAAATGATGATGATAATAATAATAACAATGAAAAATAATAAAGAAATGTGTTCCTTTCATCACCTTCCTAAATCTTGCCAAACAGAGTTTTTTTAAAGGCATGTACTGTATAAGCCAAGAAGTGATCATCTAGATCCTGTGGCAGGGAGTTCCATCTGAGTTTATTTATTTATTTACTTATTAAATGTCTTCGCCGCCCATCTCACTGTAGAGCATTCATAGTTCGGTCTGTGCTGCACATACCAACATTCCAGCTATTAAATCAGTTATTTGGCAAAGAGAGATAAGGTCTGCAGGATTGCAACATGCTTAATCTTGTTACTAAATTAATCCATTTCCTGCATTGACATAGTATATCTATATCGGATCATAAATCATCAAATGGACTGAGTTTGCATAAGGCGTTAAACCACCTAAATGCTAACTAAACATAACCATTTTATCATCTAGTGTATCATGAAAAAGTTAACACGGTTCTAGGCTGCATCAACAGAGGGATAGAATCAAGATCAAGTGAAGTGTTAATACCACTTTATAATGCCTTGGTAAGGCTCCACGTGGAATACGGCGTCCAGTTTTGGTTGCCATGATGTAAAAAAGATGTGGAGACTCTGGAGAGAGTGCAGAGAAGAGCAACAAAGAGGATTAGGGGACTGGAGGCTAAAACATAAGAAGAACAGTTGCAGGAACTGGGTAGGTCTAGTTTAATAGAAAGAAGGACTAGGGGAGACATGATAGCAGTGTTCCAATATCTCAGGGCTTGCCACAAAGAAGAGGGAGTCAAGCTATTCTCCAAAGCACCTGAGGGCAGGACAAGAAACAATGGGTGGAAACTAATCAAGGAGAGAAGCAACTTAGAACTAAGGAGATACTTCCTGACAGTTAGAACAATTAATCAGTGGAACAACTTGCCTCCAGAAGTTGTGAATGCTGCAACATTGGACGTTTTCAAGAAGATGTTGGATAACCATTTGTCTGAAGTGGTGTAGGGTTTCCTGCTTAAGCAGGGGGTTGGACTAGAAGACCTCCAAGGTCCCTCCCCGCTCTGTTGTTCTATTCTATAATGCTGTTGGGTTTCTAGCGGAGTTTATGAACCAATGTGCTAACAGAACCATAGAGTTTTGCAAGAGAAAACATGACAGGCAAAGGAGAACTCTATGACAAGGGATGAGTGTGCACCAGCTTCCCCTCCAACAACTGGTGGGGGTCGGGGTGGGTTCCTGTACCAGTTGGTACTGGTTCGCTTCGCACATGGCGAACTTGGCTCGCACATGCGCAGTTGACTTTACATTGTTCTGCGCATGTGCAGAAACATGCTGCCAATGGCAGAAGAGACCAGGGAACCAGTTCAGGGGTGTGGCCAGCCTGGGCCGCTGCCAGTTCTGCGACCCAGGCTAAATCACCGCTACCAGTTCAGCCGAATCAGGCCGAACCGGAAGCAACCCCTCTCTGGTAGGAGTGCAAAGTGAAGAAAGTAATAAGGCCCTCAACAATCTGGGTTCTCCTTTTACCCACCTTGGAAGGATGGAAGGCTGAATCAACCTCGAGTCTGCTGAGATTCGAACTGCCAAATTGCAGGCAGCTGGCAGTCAGCAGAAGAAAGAAAGAAAGAAAGAAAGAAAGAAAGAAAGAAAGAAAGAAAGAAAGAAGGAAGGAAGGAAGGAAGGAAGGAAGGAAGGAAGGAAGGAAGGAAGGAAGGAAGGAAAGAAGGAAGGAAAGAAGGTAGGAAAGAAGGAAGGAAAGGAAGGAAGAAAGAAAGAAAGGAGGAAGGAAGGAAGAAAGAAAGAAGGAAAGAAGGAAGGAAAGAAGGAAGGAAGGAAGGAAAGAAAGAAAGAAAGAAGGAAGGAAGGAAGGAAGGAAGGAAGGAAGGAAGGAAGGAAAGAAGGAAAGAAGGAAGGAAAGAAGGTAGGAAAGAAGGAAGGAAAGGAAGGAAGAAAGAAAGAAAGGAGGAAGGAAGGAAGAAAGAAGGAAAGAAGGAAGGAAAGAAGGAAGGAAGGAAAGAAAGAAAGAAAGAAAGAAAGAAAGAAAGAAAGAAAGAAAGAAGAAAAAGAAAAGAAAAGATCTCAGGGCCAGAAATGAGATGAAGACCTAACTGAAAGCAGAACAATTGCAGTAATAACTCTTCCGATGAAAAAAACGAAGTTGTACAGAGAGCAACTTTGCTGCACGAAAAAAGTTTGAAAAAACAAGAGCATAAATAACTAAAACCAATTGAAATAAAAGGTGGCCACACAGTTTCAGAAATTGGGAAGAATGCTGGTGCCCTTGCTTTAAAATCCACCTCCATCCCGGAAGTAAGGGAGGGTGATTTTAAACTGGGAGGGGGTGGGGAGGCTGATTTCTAGGAAACATTGGGGGAAACTGAGACTGAGAGGGAAAATAAAAAAAACCACCAGTTCATGCCTTGCATTAGAATGATGTTCCAAACTCTGGAATCCACAGAATGTTTTGCACCTAAACACAATAAATCAGGGATGGAAGAAAAAAATTGGGAGGTCCAGCTTAAAACTATAGCAATGCAAAAAATAGAGAGAATAACAGCTAGAAGACATTCTCTATCTACAATATTTTATGGAGGGTCAGCCAGAGGCTGCATCTAACACAGGGAAATGGAGAGGGCCATTAGTATTATTCTTTATTGATTTATTAATATCCCATCTTGATTATTTCGATAACTCAAGGCACAGGACCTACCGAATATTCCTTTCTCCTCCTATTTTCCCCACAATAAATTTGAGAGGTGAATTGGGCTGAGAAAGAGGGACTGACCCAAAGTTGCCTTCAGGGGTGGGATTGAAAAACTTTAGCAACCGGTTCTCTTCTGTGTTGCTGGGGCGGGCATGGCCTGGTGGGCATAGCCTACTCAGCCTCCTGTACCACGTTGAGAGGGGGGGTGTTTTTACCCTCCCCAGGCCCTGGAGGCTTTCTTTGAGCCTCCGGGAGGGCGAAAACGGGAGCATTGAGCATCCATGGGAGCATCTACATGGAGACTCCTGGGAGGGGAGGGGTGGGATGGGCGGGGCCAGTCAGTCCTTGCAACTACCAGTTCGGCAAACAAGATGTAAATTTAGCATCCGGTTCGTCCAAACCAATCCAAACCGGCTGAATCCCACCCTTGACTCCTACCTTGTTGACTTTTGTCCCTAAGGAGCTATCTTTCATGCCTTAGGAAGGACTAGAATTCACTGTCTCCTGGTGAAATCACTCGGCTGGCTTTCATGCCAAAAGTGGAACTAGAAGTCAGTATCTTGGTGACTGGCCCTAGCCAGCTTTTGTGCCTAATGTGGGACTAGAACTCACTGTCTACTGGTGATTGGCCCAAAGTCACCCAGCCAGCTTTCATGGCTTAGGCAGGACTAGAATTCACTGTCTCCTGGTGACTGGCCCCTGAATCACCCGGCTGGCTTTCATGCCTAAAATGAGACTAGAATTCACCATCTCCTGGTTTCTAGCCTAATGGCTTAACCTATACAATACAATATACAATACAATAGTAGAGTTGGAAGGGACCTTGGAGGTCTTCTAGTCCAACCCCCTGCCTAGGCAGGAAACCCTATACCGTTCCAGACAAATGGCTATCCAACATCTTCTTAAAGACTTCCAGTGTTGGGGCATTCACAACTTCTGGAGGCAACTTCTGTTCCACTGATTAATTGTTCTAACTGTCACGAAGTTTCTCCTCAGTTCTAAGTTGCTTCTCTCCTTGATTAGTTTCCATCCATTGCTTCTTGTTCTGTCCTCAGGTGCCTTGGAGAATAGCTTGACTCCCTCTTCTTTGTGGCAGCCCCTGAGATATTGGAACACTGCTATCATGTCTCCCCTAGTCCTTCTTTCTCTTAAGCTAAACATACCCAGTTCCTGCAACCGTTCTTCATATGTTTTAGTCTCCAGTCCCCTAATCATCTTTGTTGCTCTTCTCTGCACTCTAGAACATGAATGTTTCTTTACGGACACCAGAGTAAAATGACAGCAATCAATTGTCTAAGGGAGGGTTGCTCAACCTTTGTAACTTTAAGATGTGTGGACTTCAACTCACAGAATTCCTCAGCTGGTCTAAGGAACTATATTGTTCATCAAAAATTCAACGGAACTGATAAGTGCTCAGCTACCTGGCTGTTAGAAATTGCAGTTAATGGTGCTACTAAAAGCTACTAAAAGCACCATTAACTAAACAGCACTAAAAGTAGTAAGTAGTAAGCAAGTTCCTGCTTTCTTTTCTGAGATAATAGCAATAGCTCTTAGACTTATATATCGCTTCATAGTGCCTTTACAGCTCCCTGTAAGCAGTTTACAGAGTCAGCCTCTTGCCCCCAACAACCTGGGTCCTCATTTTACCCACCTCAAAAGGATGGAAGGCTGAGTCAACCTTGAGCCGGTGAGATTTGAACTGCCAAACTGCAGCTAGCAGTCAGCTGAAGTAGCCTGCAATGCTTCCCTCTAACCATTGCACCACCTTGGCTCTTATATTCATAATATGAATACAGAGAGAATTCCATTTCATAGATGTCTCTTCACCTTCCACCCCTCCACCAATTGATGAATTATCTCTCTTATCCAAAATTGGCTGTGTAACTTAGTAACTGTGAAAGGGATCTTGGAGTCCTAGTGGACAACCATTTAAATATGAGCCAGCAGTGTGCAGCAGCTGTCAAAAAAACCAACACAGTTCTAGGCTACATAAACAGAGGGATAGAATCAAGATCACGTGAAGTGTTAATACCACTTTATAATGCCTTGATAAGGCCACACTTGGAATACTGCATTCAGTTCTGGTTGCCACAATGTAAAAAAGATGTGGAGACTCTAGAGGAAGTGCAGAGAAGAGCAACAAAGATGATTAGGGGACTGGAGACTAAAACATATGAAGAACGGTTGCAGGAACTGGGTATGTCTAGTTGAATGAAAAGAAGGACTAGGGGAGACCTGATAATAGTATTCCAATATCTCAGGGGCTGCCACAAAGAAGAGGGAGTCAAACTATTCTCCAAAGCACCTGAGGGTAGAACAAGAAGCAATGGGTGGAAACTAATCAAGGAGAGAAGCAACTTAGAACTGAGGAGAATCAGTGGAACAGAAGTTGCCTCCAGAAGTTGTGAATGCCCCAACACTGGAAGTCTTTAAGAAGATGTTGGATAGCCATTTGTCTGAAACGGTATAGGGTTTCCTGCCTAGGCAGGGGGTTGGACTAGAAGACCTCCAAGGTCCCTTCCAACTCTACTATTGTATTGTATTGTATTGGCTCTATAAACTAGCAAAGTTTGCTTCATAAATTAGCAAATAAACTAGTCAAGTTCCTTACCTGTGCATATTATCTAACATTCATGGTATTCCAAATATGCGTATGTCATTGTGCCTGGCACACATCAAGGTATTTATCGAAATGTATAATTATAAAATTATAATCCAGGGTCTGCTATTCTATGCGTGCAATCTTTCTAAGGGGAAACAAGAGCATTTCCTATCTTGAACAAAACATGTAATGTTACATCTTCGAATCGATACACAAAGGGACGTTTTTCATTGCAATTGCCATTTTTCTTAAATCGTGTAATTCAAATGGCCACTTTAAAAAAATATGCATGGATTTGAAACCGTGTCGTGCAAAGGGGCATTGTTTGAGACAAAACTGTTGACCAAAAAAAAAAAAAAACATCTGCAGGTTTGACAAGATTTCAAACAAAACTCTAAACTGGACTTATTTGAAGAAACAACATAAAAATGTTTGTAGAAACTTTACGATAAACTCTGTTCCAAAGACTCAAGCTTGACAGGTTCATAAAAATAAGAAATTACATTAGCCTATTCAGTAATCTGAATTCCATGGATGCTTTGAGGACGGGCAATTTTTGGAACGGCAGCAGAATAAAAAAATTCCATGGACAGGCCTGCATTTTCAGCCTGCTAGAGGCCTTTCAAGAAATATATGTAATGAAAGAAGGGATAGGATCAACAACAAATGAGGGCTGAATGGATTTTGAACACAAGAATGCGTCCGTCGTATGAAAGAGATAAATTGAAGTGCTTTGGTCATGTGGCACGAATAAAGGACGACTGGCTCACAAAATGAAAATATGAGGTAAAATGGATGACTCAAGGAAAAAAGCAGAACTTCATAGTTGGATGGATATGATCAGTAGTAGAATTCAGCCGGTTCAGACTGGTTCACCCTAAACCAGCAGCAGAAATTGCACCCACCCTGGCTCTATGCCGTCCTATTCAGACACGTTTTTGAGGCCAGGCACATGCGGGGAAGGTACGTGTGGGCAAAAGCACATGTGCGAAGCGAGCGTGTGGCGAATCAGTGGTAACAAAATGTGAAACCCACCCCTGGATAGGATGCATTCCTCAAAAATAAGTTATAAGTCCTTCACTTATGACCACAGTTGAGCCCAAAATTTCTCTGGTTAAGTGAAGCATTTGTTAAGTGAGTTTTGTCCCATTTTACGACATTCTTTGCCACGGCTGTTAAGCGAATCACTGCAGTTGTTAAGTTAGTCACAACGGATGTTAAGTGAATCCGGCTTCCCAAATCGACTTTGCTTGTCAGAAGGTCACGAAAGGGGATCACGTGACCCCGGGGACACTGCAACCGTCATAAATACGAGCCAGTTGCCAAGCGTCTGAATTTCGATCACGTGACCATGAGAGATGCTGCAACAGCCGTGAATGTGAAAAACGGTGATAAGTTACTTTTTTCAGTGCTGTTGTAACCTCAAATGGTCACTAAATAAACTGTTGTAAGCAGGGGTGGTGTTGTGGCCCAGCAGGATCCGTTTGAGCTGCTGATGGACTCAGATAGTGAGGGATCATTTCAGTCGGCCCTGGATGATGTGGAAGACCCTGTGCAGGTTGCAGATTCAGAGCAGGGACCAGAGGGGCTGGTTGGCCACCAAGAGGCACCTGAGGCATGGAGCAGTGGGGAGGATCAAAGGCAGTCAGTCCCTGATGCGAGAGTAAGAAGGGCTGAGAAACAAAAGCAGCAGCTTCGTAGGCAGGCTCATAGACGATAATTAGCACAGGTGGTTGTAGATTGGCCCCTCCCACAGGAGCTTATAGGTGAGGCGTTGGGAGGGGACATTTGCAGGAAACAACAGTTCGAGATTAGCAGTGAAGAAAGTCTATGTCTTAGAGTCGTGTTTGAATATCTGGTTTGTTTTTCTTGTATTCTGAGTAATCTGGGCCTTTGGCCAAAAGGTTTGTTTATCTTGCAATTAGAAGTGGCAAACAGCCAAGCCTGTGGTTTTGGCTTGTTCACAGGCGTGGAGAAGGGGGGTCAGAACAGGGTGGTATCCACTTACTTTCCCTACTGGTTCACAAATGTGAGCCTGCATATGTCCATGCATGTGCTCGGCCTTCCGTGTATACGCTTTGGCTTGAAAGAGTGCCTAAATAGGACAGCATAGAGCCGAAGCGGGTGGGCCGGCCTACCTGCGATTTCCACTACCGGTTCGAATGTACCAGTCCGAACCGGCTGAATTCCACTTCTGGTTGTAAGTCAAGGATTAGCTGTATAAAAAGAACACAAAGGCAATGGACAGATGAGATGGATGCAAGGTTGGTTTCAAGGATAGAAAGATAGTGGACAACTATTTAAATAGGAGCCAGCCGTGTGCAGCAGCTGCCAAAAAAGCCAACACAGTTCAAGGTTGCATAAACAGAGGGATGGAATCAAGATCATGTGAAGGGTTAATACCACTTTGTAATGCCTTGATAAGGCCACACTTGGAATACTGCATTCAGTTTTGGTCGCCACGATGTAAAAAAGATGTGGAGATTCTAGAAAGAGTGCAGAGAAGAGCAACAAAGATGATTAGGGGACTGGAGACTAAAACATATAAAGAACGGTTGCAGGAACTGGGTATGTCTAGCTTAAGAGAAAGAAGGACTAGGGGAGAGATGATAGCAGTCTTCCAATATCTCAGGGGTTGCCCCAAAGAAGAGGGAGTCAAACTATTCTCCAAGGCACCTGAGGGTAGAACAAGAAGCAATGGGTGGAAATTAATCAAGGAGAGAAGCAACTTAGAACTGAGGAGAAACTTCTTGACAGTTAGAACAATTAATTAGTGGAACAGCTTGCCTCCAGAAGTTGTGAATGCCCCAACACTGGAAGTCTTTAAGAAGATGTTGGATAGTCATTTGTCTGAAATGGTATAGGGTTTCCTGCCTAGGCAGGGGGTTGGACTAGAAGACCTCCAAGGTCCCTTCCAACTCTGCTATTGTATAAAGTGATATTGTATATGGAGAACTATAGTAGCTGGTCCTGGTGTAAACATGTTTTAGCTATATTTCAGCTCCTGTCACTCCCATTAGGCAGATCGGCCATGAAATCTTAGAACTTAGAATAACTTCGTTGTCACTTCGAATGTACACTAATCGGCATGCATTAAAGTGAAATTTCGTTGCATACAGCTCTCAAAGGGTCACCGCCTCCAATACACACTGCATAAAATGACAAAATAAATGCATAAATAAATACAAAATTATGCATATACCCACATATGTTATATGACACAGAGAAACACAGTCTAGTTTGGATGTATACATGTACAGGGTGTCACGATGGCTCAGTGGGCAAGACACTGAGCTTGCGAATCAGAAAGGTCAGCAGTTCAGTGGTTCGAATCCCGAGCGCCGCATGATGGAGTGAGCTCCCATAACTTGTCCCAGTTTCTGCCAACTAGCAGTTAGAAAGCATGAAAAAAAATGGAAGTAGAAAAATAGGGACCACCTTTGGTGGGAAGGTAACAGCATTCTGTGCGCCTTCAGCATTTAGTCATGCCGGCCAGATGACCACGGAGACGTCTTCGGACAGCGCTGGCTCTTTGGCTTTGAAACAAAGATGAACACCTCCCCCTAGAGTGGGGAACAACTAGCACATATGTGTGAGGGGAACCTTTACCTTTACTTTATATACAGGGTGAGAAAAATGAAACTTGCAAGTTACCCAGATGGACGGCATAGGGAACAAAGCTGTTACAGAATCTCTGGAAGTCCTGCTAGAGATACTTCGAAACCTCCTCACAGAGGGGAGCAACAGAAACAGACCACAAAGTGGGTGTGTGGGGTCCCAACCAGAGATGGTATTCAGCCGGTTTAGACAGTTCACTCGAACCGGTAGCAGAAATTATGGGGGGGGGACTGCCCACCTGCCCTGGCTCAATGTCATTCTATTTAGACACATTTCTGGGGGCAGGCGCATGCGCAGAAAGCCCACACATGAGCAAATGCATGCGTGGCCAGCCAGGCGCATGCATGGAAGGGAGTGGGCAGGCACGCGGCAAACCAGT
The DNA here is from genome assembly GCF_964273705.1 of Natrix helvetica. NCBI lineage: Eukaryota > Metazoa > Chordata > Lepidosauria > Squamata > Natricidae > Natrix > Natrix helvetica. Next base: position 8,272,739 of record NC_138552.1, read on the forward strand.
GGTAACAAAATGTGAAACCCACCGCTGGTCCCAACTACACAACGCTAAAACTACTTTGACTGAGATAGTCTACCAATAACATCTCGAGAAGTTGTTGGTACTCCATCACTGGAGAATTGAAGAAGAGATTGGAAAGCCACTCGCCTCAACTGGTATTTGGTCTCCTGCTTGAACAGGGGGCTGGACTAGAAGACCTCCAATATACCTTCCCACTCTGCTATTCTGTTACTCTGGTTGTGTTGTAGCTCCTTGCCCTTCTTATTCGATTGTTGGTGTCTCTTCAAGTCATTTTTGGCTCCCAGCAAGCAACTCTATTTTCCTCAAGAAAACTTCCTTATACTGCTGTGAATTAAGAAGGGGTTTGACTGAGATGCTTCTGAATATTATCTGGACCTGGTATACTTAAAATAAGTTTCAGCCCCTTTTGTAAATATTCATAAACATTTCTTTATCAAGATCATTTCCCTTAATCTCTACCTCACTCGGAGCTGTTGATCTGGTTTTCTTTCTTGCTAAAGATTCCCAACTTAGGACCTCTCTTATCCTAAATGGGTCTGGAAATGGGTCCCAGGTGTCCCAGTGTCTTTTCTTAATTTTAAGAATAAGAGAATAATAGAGTTGGAAGGGACCTTGGAGGTCCTCTAGTCCAACCACCTCCTACTCAAGCAGGAAAATTTATACCACCCCAGATAAATGGTTGTCCAATCTCTTCTTTAAAACCTCTAGTGTCTTCTGGAGGCAACTTGTTCCACTGATTGATTGTTCTCACTGTCGGGAAATTTCTCCTTCGTTCTAGGTTGGTTCTCTTGAGTTTAATGGAAGGGTGGGCAGCTGAAAATCATGATGATAAAACCAATCTCATTGTATACATGATGTGCAATGACAATAAAGGCTATACTACTATAAAGTGAAAAATAAGGTGATTGCCTGGGTAGACACGTAGAGCCATACTTTAGCAGGTGTGTTAGTCAATAAATGCATGACAACCACTTCCCAACTTCAAGGATTTTATCCACCTTTTCCTCATTCGGCTTTCGTCCAGCTCTAAAGTCTAACAAAGATATGAAAACTGTTTTGGTATCTTGTGCCCAAAGTCAAGATGAGAAAGCTCCTTGATGGTTGACTGACATGCATCCAAGAGTTGAGCTGTTTTTCCCAACCTGGTCATAAAATGAAATAAAATCATTAGGAGCATTTGATCCAGAGTCTATAAAATCATAAACTCAGGGCGGAGAGTCTTTCCTTGACTTCCTTCTCTCTGCCCTTTAGTGTACGTGCCACGCTAGCAAAGATGGATGGAAGTCCCTTCAGCCCTTCCTCTCTCCTAGTCCCAGTTCAGCTATCACCAGAGGGATGCGGGTCTTATGACTTTGGATATAAGCACCAGCAATGCTCAGCAGGTGCCCAAGACCCTTGTCAAAGTATGCCATTATTGAAGAGGCTGGAAGCCCAGGTAGGCATCCATCCACACTTTCTCTTCAACACTCAGGTTGATAGAGTGGATCTAACACAATTAGATCACAAGATACCGAAGAATCTTGACAGACTTGAACATTGGGCGATATTTAACAAAATGAAATTCAATGGCGAAAAAAGTAAGGTTCTACATTTAGGCAAAATAAATAAAATTCACAGGTAGTCAATAGTAGTAACTGTGAGAGGGATCATGGAGTCCTAGTGGACAACTTCTAAAAATGCCAAGACAAGGGCAGGATAAGAAGCAATGAGTGGAAACTAATCAAGAAGAGAAGCAACTTAGAACTTTGATAAAGTAGCCCATAACCTACTACTAGATAAAGTAGAAAAATGTGGGTTAGACAGAACTGGCTGACCAACCGCACTCAACGTGTAGTCCTCAATGGAACTGCATCTACATGGAGGGAAGTATGCAGTGGAGTACCCCAAGGCTCTGTTTTAGGCCCAGTACTCTTCAACATCTTTATCAATGATTTGGATGAGGGAATAAATGGGGAACTCATCAAATCTGCAGATGATACCAAGATGGCGGGAATAGCCAACACTCCAGAAGACAGGCTTAAGATACAGAAGGAAATTCAATGGTGAAAAAGGTAAGGTTCTACATGTAGGCAAGAAAAACGAAATGCACAGCTACAGTATAGGTGGTACCTTGCTCAATAGTAGTAACTGTAAAAGGGATCTTGGAGTCCTAGTGGACAACCATTTAAATAGGAGCCAGCAGTGGGCAGCAGCTTCTCCAAAAGCCAACACTGTTCTAGGCTGCATAAACAGAGAGATAGAATCAAAATCACGTGAAGTATTAATACCACTTTATAATCCCTTGGTAAGGCCACACTTGGAATACTGCATTCAGTTTTGGTCGCCACAATATAAAAAAGATGTGGAGACTCTAGAAAGAGTGCAGAGAAGAGCAAAAAAGAGATGAGGGGGCTGAAGGCTAAAACATATGAAGAAGGATTGCAGGAACTGGGTATGTCTAGTTTAATAGAAAGAAGGACTAGGGGAGACATGATAGCAGTCTTCCAATATCTCAGGGGCTGCCACAAAGAAGAGGGAGTCAAGCTATTCTCCAAGGCACCTGAAGGCAGGACAAGAAGCAATGGATGGAAACTAATCAAGGAGAGAAGCAACTTAGAACTAAGGAGAAATTTCCTGACAGTCAGAACAATTAATTAGTGGAACAGCTTGCCTCCAGAAGTTGTGAATGCTCCAACACTGGAAGTCTTTAAGAAGATGTTGGATAGCCATTTGTCTGAAAGTGATGTAGGTTGTCCTGCCTAAGCAGTGGGTTGGACTAGAAGATCTCCAAGGTCCCTTCCAACTCTTATTCTATTCTATTCTATTCTATTCAGTGTTCCTCAACCTTGTCAATATGAAGATGCATGAACCCTAACTCCCAGAATTTGGGAAGTTGAAGCCCACCCATTGTCATAGCTACAGCTCATCTATCCAAGCTTCATGATCTCATGACTAAGCTTCTTTGCTAGGTGACTGAATGGGATGGTTGACCCATATCTTCAAATTGCTGAGGTTAAAAAAAAATAATCTAATGTAGGGGGGGTCTCCAAACTTGGCCACTTTACGATTTATGGACCACAACATCCAGAATTCCCCAGCCAGCATGACTGGCTGAGGAATTCTGGGAATTGAAGTCCACAAGTCTTAAAGTGGCCAAGTAAGAAAACTTTAACTTTTAACTTTTATTTAATTTATAAACCGCGCCCTCTCCCAGAAGGGACTCGGGGCGGTGTACAGTCATATTAAAACACAATATAAAATACATACAGATATAGATAAATATAGATAAATATGGATGGAGGAGGTAACATATAGACTGTACAATAATAATTAAAATTAAAATTAGAGATACATTAAAAACTACCCCTAAAAAACTACCCCAGAATAAAATGTTTGCCAGGAGGTTAAAAATGGGACTATAAATGGGCCAGGCCAGCTAATTGGAACAGGTGGGTCTTGAGTTTCTTGCAGAAGGAGCGGAGGTCAGTAGTGGTTCTGATATCGGGGGGGAGGTCATTCCAGAGGGTTGGGCCCATCACAGAGAAGGCTCTACTCCTGGGCGCCGCCCGTTAGCATTGCTTAGTGGACAGCACCCGGAGGAGTCCCTCCCTGTGGGAGCGAATTGGTCGCAGGGATGTATGGGGTAGGATGCGATCCCGCAGGTAACTAGGTCCTGTGCCATGGAGCGCTTTAAAGATGGCAAACAGCCGTTGTAAAGACTTCTGAAGATGTTAGTGTGCTTTTTCTCAAACTTGGAATTATAGGTGATGTGGACTTCAACCCCCAGAATTCCCCAGTCAGTATGGAAATCTTATAGAAGACAGAAAGACTGTCTTATACTGTTCTTGAAAATATCTAACACTTGCAGATTCCATAGTTGTTTTGCTCTGAGTTGCTTCTTACAATCCCTTGTAAAGCCTGTCCTCATTGTTGGCCAAAAGGAAGTTCAAGAGGACACAATCAGTCAGATGGTGTGTTGTTTTTGTTCGTGCAGGATCCAAAACTCACAATGGAGATCGACGCCGCTGGTGAAAAATGTGACAAAACACAAAAGACAACAAGCGAACGTTGCCAGAAAATGTTGAGAGCCTTGAGCTGTGTCACCGGAGATATGAAGGTGTTTGGAGACTGGCTAAAAGGTAGGCCTCGTTTCTGCTCCCTCTATAAGGCCCAATGGAAGCACAGGTGTAGGTGGAAGATTGTTGAACGCCTTGATTATCATCATTCCAGAGCAAATGTTTCTCCACCTCAGCAAGTTTAAGCCCTCTGGACTTCAACTCCCAGAGTTATCAAGACAGCAGGCTGGCAAGTTTAAGAGGTGTGGACTTCAACTCCCAGAATTCCCCGGGCAGCCCAAATCTGGGAGTTGACATGCATACATCTTAAAGATGCTAAGATAGAGAAACACTGTACAAAAGATTTCCTGAAAAACAGGTTCCTTCCTTCCTTCCTTCCTTTTTTTCTTCTTTTTTTACTTTTCCTCCTCCTTTCCTTTTCCCCCTTTTGTTTCCTTCCTCTTTCTTCCTTTTTTCTTTTTTTCTTTCCTCCTTTTCTTTTCTTCCTACCTTCCTTTTTTCCTTTCTTTCCTTTCTGTTTCCTTTCTTTCCTCCTTCCTTCTTTTCTTTTTCCATCCTTTCCTTCCTTTTCTTTCCTTCCTTCCTTCTGTCCCTTCCTTCCTTTTTCTTTCTTCTGTTTTCCTTTTCCTCCTTATTTTCTTTTTTTCCTTTCCTTTCCTTTTCCTATCTTTTTCCTTTCCTTTCTTTCTTTCCTTCCTTTTTCCCTTCTTTTTGTTTCCCCTTTTCCTCCCTTCCTTCTTCCTTTCTTCCACTTCTTTTCTTCCTTCCTTTTTTTCTTCTTTTTTACTTTTCCTCCTCCTTTCCTTTTTCCCCTTTTGTTTCCTTACTCTTTCTTTCCTTCCTTTTTTTCTTTTTTCTTTCCTTTCTTCCTTTTCTTTTCTTCCTACCTTCCTTTTCTCTTTCTTTCCTTTCTGTTTCCTTTCTTTCCTCCTTCCTTCTTTCCTTCCTTTTCTTTCCTTCCTTGAGTCCCTTCCTTTTTCTTTCTTCTGTTTTCCTTTTCCTCCTTATTTCCTTTTTCCTTTCCTTTTCCTTTCCTTCATTTTCCCTTCTTTTTGTTTCCTTTCTTTCCTCCCTTCCTTCTTCCTTTCTTCCATTTCTTTTCTTCCTTCCTTTCATTTTCCTTTCTTTCCTCCTTCCTTCCTTCTTTTTTCCATCCTTTCCTGTCTTTTCCTTTTTCCCTTCCTTTTTCTTTCTTTTTTCCTTTTCTTCTTTCCTTTTTTCTTTCCTTTTTCGTTCCTTTCTTTCTTTTCTCTGTTTCCTTTCTTTCCTCCCTTCCTTCTTCCTTTCCTCCCTTCCTTCTTCCTTTCCTCCATTTCTTTTCTTTCTCCCTTCCTTCCTTTTTTCCTTTCTTTCCTTTCCCTCTTTCCTTTCTTTCCTCAATCCCTTCCTCCCTCCCTCTCTCTCTCCCTACACCCCCTCTCTCCCCACCAGCCAAAGCTGTCATTGCTCATCCTTCAATAAGCTTTAGGCTCACCCTTATTTTACACAATAAACACATCACAAGTTATTTATCCTCTCTCAGCCATCTCTTTCCCCCTCCAAAGCCCCATCCCACACCATGCATTCCCCTTGCCTGCCTGCCACTCTGATGTTAAATTATACACTCGGAGGGGTGTGCCACAATCCCAACACAAGCTGGCCTAGAGATGTTCAGGCCATCTGCCAACTTCCATGCGAGCAACATAAATTAGCTGTTTTGTATCTTCTGCATGAACTGAGCCGCTCAATCAACTTCCCAATTGCGTGATGTTTTTGCAGAGAATAATAAATGTGTGTCATATTTTACAGCCTTATTGGCAGTAGGAGCCACACCAGATGCTGCCAGAGATATACACATTTGGCAATCGTCCCAGTTCATAAACTTTCAAACAACAGAAACAAAACCCTGTTGTGGAATTGTGGAAGACGGGGCAAGTTACTGCTTTGTGTATTTTGACATTGCATCCTCATTGGCGGCGTTTACACAATCTGCTCATACATTAACCCATTCTAACAGAATAACAGAGTTGGAAGGGACCTGGGAGGTCTTCTAGTCCAACCCCCTACTCAAGCAGGAGACCATATCGTTCCAGACAAATGCCTGTCCAATCGTTTCTTAAAAACCTCCTGTGATGAAGCACCCACAACCTCTGGAGACAAGCAGTTCCACCAATTGATTGTTCTAACTGTTGGGAAGTTTCTCCTTAGTTCTAAGTTGCTTCTCTCTTTGTTTCCATCCATTGTTTTTTGTGCTGCCTTCTGGTGCTTTGATAAAAAAAAAGTTGACCCCTTCTTTGTGGAAGCCCTTCAACTATTGGAAGACCGCCCTCATGGCACCCCTAGCTCTTCTTTTCATTAAACTAGATAAATGTTCTAAGGAAGCGCTGTATTTTGAATCATAAACTAGCCAAATAATCCCGGTTTCCAAAGCTGAAATGAACTGGTCAATATATTAAAAGCTCTTTTAAACCCTTTGGGCAGTACGACATTCGAAATGTGATTGTCATATTTGTACAAGCACTTTAACCAGGTTTAACAGATTAACAAAGTTGGAAGGGACTTTATAGGTCATCTAGTCCAACCCCTCACTCAAGCAGGAGACCCTATACCATTGCTGACAAATGGCAATCCAATCTCTTCTTGAAGGTCTCAAGTGATGAAGCCTCCACAACTTCCAAAGGAAACTTCTGTTCCATTGGTTGATTGTTCTCACTGTCAGAAAATATCTCCTTACTTCTGAAGGATCTCTCCTTGGTCAGTTTCCATCCATTATTCCTTGTCTGGCCTTCAGGTACCTTGGAAAATAGCTTGACCCCTTCCTCTCTGGGTTAGCCCTTCAAATATTGGAAGGCTGCTATCATGTCTCCCCTGGTCCTTCTCTCCACTAGACTAGCCCTGCCCAGTTCCTGCAACCGTTCTGCATAGGTTTTAGCCTCCAGTCCCCTCATCATCTTGGTTGCTCTTCTCTGCACTTTTTCTAGAGTCTCAACATCTTTTTTATAATGTGGTGACCAAAACTGAATGCAGTACTCTAGGTGTGGTCTTACTAAGGCTTTATAGAATTATCTGAAGCTCCAATAAGTTGCCTTTTGAAGAGAAACTTGGTTACTTTGAATTGTGACCTTGGGGTGTTTTCGCATTCTTTTTGCATATTCTGGTGAAGGGATCATTCAAAATTCACCAGGTGAATCCGGATAATAGATTAATTCCGCTTTTGTCCATAGGTAGCCATTTAGTGATAGTGGAAAACAAAAACTCCTGACAGACGTTGGGCATAGACTTCCAACTTAGGCAGGGATGACAAAATGGTGTCACATTGGCAGCTGTGACTACACGATTGTAGTTCCCCCTTTTTTGTAGGATTTGCAACAACATTCCTTAATCAAGCCTTTTACACTGAATTTTTCACCCCTAGATTACCTTATTTATTAGACTTTCATTCCGCCTCTGTTACTTTATAAATAACCTCAAGGCAGGGGACATGTCTGATACTCGCTCCTTCTCCTATTTTCCCCATCAACAACAACCCTGCGAGGTGAGTTGGGCTAAAAGAAGGCACCTGGTCCAGAATCACCCAGCTGGCTTTCATGCCTAAGGCGGGACTAGAACTCACAGTCTCCTGGTGATTGGTCCAAAGTCACCCAGTCAACTTTCATACCTAAGGCAGGACTAGAATGTACAGCTTCCTGGTGATTGGTCCAATTCACCGTACTGGCTTTCATGCCTAAGGCGGGACTAGAACTCACAGTCCCCTGGTGATTGGTCCAAGGTCACCCAGTCAACTTTCATACCTAAGGCAGGACTAGAATGTACAGCTTCCTGGTGATTGGTCCAACATCACCCAGCAAGCTTTCATGTCTAAGACGGGACTAGAACTCACAGTCTCCTGGTGATTGTCCTCAAGATCTGTAACCAGCTTTCATGTCTAAGGCAGGACTAGAACTCACAGTCATCCGGTGATTGGCCCAAAGTCACCTAGCTAGCTTTCATGCCTAAGGCAGGATTAGAACTCAGTGCCCTGATCATTGGCCTAAAGTCACCCAGCCAGCTTTTGTACCTAAGGCAGAACTAGAACTTTCGGTCTCCTCTAGGCGAGCACCTCAACCTCTACCACAAACTGGCTCTGTGTTATTGCTGCTATTTTTTCCCCAAAGGAAGCATTTTATTACCATATAGCATCCTTGCTCTTTATGGCGATTATCACTTTTATAAGCCACCCAGGCAGAGATTACTGAACCCTGGGCTACGAGTAAGCAACTGAAATTGCACTTTGTATGAATTGCTAAGTGTTTATTTGCCTAGCACAAAAATAAACACGCCACTTGTTGTGCTGTCTCATCGTTTCCAGGTCAAAGATAATTCAGTAGAAAAGAAGGTACAATAAAAAGAAAATGAATCAGCGCTTCCATCGCCCTATCCAGGTAGACCTTTCACCTCTATCTCAGGGCTTCCCAAACCTTAGCATCTTTGAAGGACTTCAACTCCCAGAATTTCCCCAGTCAGCTGTCAGGCCTGGAAGCCATCTTTTGCATTGGGCCTTCAGGCCTGCCACACTTCATGCTGTGGGAAAATGGGAGGGGGGATTATATGGGAGATATATAGTCTAAATAACATTCCTTTTAAGAGAGTCGAGGACATTTTGCCCTGTAGTTGTTATAGTGTGACTCAGTAATGGTATCCTATTTTCTTCACTACCAGTTTGGTAGCGGGAGTTACCCTCCCTCCTTTGCTCTTCCTCCCTTCCTCCATCCCTCCATCCCTCCCTCCCTCCATCCATCAAGGTCATCTCTATATTCCTTTCTACAGGAACATCTATCCTGTATATTACTCATATTGTACCATCATATCACATCACATCATACATTGTCAAATGCTTTCTCTTTCAGATAAGCCTGTGGCCCTCCAATTTGTTGATTGGCTTTTGCGGGGTGTTTCTCAAGTGATGTTTGTCAACAATCCACTCAGTGGCATCATCCTGCTTATTGGATTCCTGGTGCAGAGCCGTTGGCTGACGCTCATGTGTTGCACTGGAGTGATTGTCTCAACTTTAACTGCAGTTATTCTAAGCCAAGAGAGGTAGGCTGTCCTCTAATTTTCTCCTCCTCCTCCTCCTCTTCCAATGCTCAGATAAAACTAGCCACTGGATTTCTCCAATATTTCTCCTAACTTAAACTGCAGTCGACTGAGGTATTGCATATAAATTAAACGTAGTAATGTTTTACCTGTCAATGATTTTTTTTGTTTTAATCGCAATAATACATGCTGTCAGGCCTGTAGTTATGTTCCTTTTAGGATCTTTGGCCTGCCACACTTTCTTATAATTCCCTATGTGTTTCATTAGTGTAGTAGTTGGGAGTGGGTGGAATAGAAAGGAGTAGGATTGTGGAATGTATTGTTGTGGTTCTTCTTAGAAGCTCAAGGTCGTCTTTTGTCTCAGTACCTCGACACTTGACCGGAAGCAGAGGGGTGTACATGCCAGCGTGGAAGATGAAGATTGGAACATGTGATGAATTATGGGGTGTGGGGATAGATGATGAACTTTCAACTGGGTGAACCCACAGGATGTACATTAGAGTTGAAATTTCACAGCATAATGCCAACATGTCTGTCTTATTAAATTGGAGTTTTAAGGATAACTTTGCCTTGGACAATGATTTAATTCTGCATGATATTTGGAACGCTGACACATGCACAAACAACCATTTTAAACTCAATGTAAATAGTTCTAAACTTGACTGTAAAAAATATGATTTCTGTAATTGAGTTGTCAAAGTTTGGAATGTTCTACCTGGTTCAGTTGTTTCAGCTACAAATTTTCAGAGTTTCAGTCACAAGTTGGCTTCCATGGACCTTACTTCATACTTAAGTGGTCAGTAGAGGGGGCGTGCATAAGTGCAATTACGTGCCTATCATCCCTGTCACTCTGTTTTTATTTTTTATTCTTGTTCTCATTTTTGTTTGACAAATTCTAATAAATAAATAAATCAGTAGCAACATTCATGCAACCAAATCAAATCTAATATTTTTATTATGATCTTTGACCAGCCTTTCCAATATAAGATTACATTAAAAAGGGAGTTAGCTAAGCTCAAATATAGTTATCAAACTAGGAAAAATACTGTAATGTATCCACTTCTTTATTAAGCCATTAAGCCAGTAAGAAGACCATTTTGAATTTTAGATGGAGAGCTTTACTGAAATGTTTGGAGCCAAGAGGACATAACATGTATTTATTTGCTCAATTTCTATAGGAACCCACAAAATTGGTGTTCATTTTTTAAAATTGCTTGACTTTGAAGATATGCACATTCCAAATGGTAGATCTGCATGAGTTTTTCAGAGTCTAAGACAGACCTTTTTCCCCAAAAAAAGAGGGTGAAAATTTGGGTGCATCTTATGCACTGAATACAGCATTTTTGGCTTATCAAAAACCTGTCCCCTTTGCAAAAATGGATGTGCAGAGGGTTTGGGAGGCCTGCAAAGTGCTCCTGGGGGCTGGGGAGGGCAAAAAAAGCAAAAAATGCCCCTGCCCCCCTGCTTATTACCAACTATGGACCATCTGCCCCTCGCCGCCCACCACTTACCACCCACCAGCCTCCATTTATAGACCATTTATAGACCATCTGACCAGCCTACCATCCCCCCCCATCCAGGATTGTGGTCTAATGGCACTTGACAACCTCTACCCGCATTGGAGCCCTGGCCTTCTAATTTTATACTGGTCTTAAAGGCATACATGCCACAACATCGACAGCACCTAGAAATGATCTTAGGCCCTGCTGAAGTCATAAGCTTACCATGTATCTGAGGTCAGACCTGATTTCACTGCGGGAGTCCCCCCTCCCGCAGGTATGGCCCTCCGCCCTTTCGAGGGCCCACCTTGATGACGGATTTATTAATCCAGAGAGGTGGAGGAAGCGGAGACTTAGGGGGTTTTTAACCAGATGCTATTTAAATGTTTTAGTGGGCTCCAGGGTGGGGGGGGGAGGGTTAACCAGGCCATGAGTGGGGTTAGTGCCAGGCAAACAGGTGTGGTCGGGAGGGAAGTGAGCGGAGCGGGGGAGGGGGGGAGAATAACGTTCCATTAGAGGGTCTTTTTATCCCAACGATTGTAGGGAGGGGTGGGTGCGAGGGTAGACGAAGATTCTGTAGCCAGTTGGGAGCCCGTGGCCGTTGCACACGGCCGGTCATTTGTACCAACCCCTGCACCCTAGGTGGCCAGGATCTACAGAGCCAGGGCCTGAGGCTGATGTTATGCAATGCGAGGTCCGTTGTCAATAAGGCCCCCCTCATTAATGATCTGATCTCAGAGGGGGTGCCGGACCTTGCAGGGATAACGAAGACCTGGTTGGGCCACGAGGGGGGTTTACCCCTCGTGGAAATGTGCCCACCAGGATACCGTGCATTCCATCAGCCGCGGGCCCTGGGTAGGGGTGGTGGGGTAGCGGTGATTATACGGGAGGGTCTGGAGCCGAGAGAGTTCACTGTGCCACAGATATCTGGGTGTGAGTCTCTTGGCATGAAGTGGGGCCCAGGGAGACAGTTGGGCTTGCTGATTGTATACTTGGCTCCTCGCTATGCATCAGCGGCCCTGCCAGAGCTCCTCGAGATGATTGCAGAGATGGCGGTTGAGACCCCCAAGCTATTGGTTATGGGGGATTTCAACCTGCCGTCGATAGGCGAATCATCCGAGGTGGCTCGGGAGTTCATGGCTTCCATGACAGCCATGGACCTGACCCAAATAATTCAGGGCCCCACACACGAGGGAGGCCACACACTGGACCTTATTTTTGTCTCTGGCCAGTGGAAGAGTGATCTGGGAATAGGGGATTTAGTTATTACACCCCTGTCATGGTCAGATCACTCACTTCTCCGGCTCGACTTCCCAGGCGCTACCCCCCATCGCGGGGAGGCGGAACCAGAAGGTCCTAGATGGTTCTGCCCCAGGCGACTGATGGAACCTGATAGGTTCCAGATGGAACTTGGGCCACTTCCTGTAGCCCTGACCCGCTCCCGGATGGAGGACCTGGTGGCCGCATGGAACAATGCGGCTACCGGGGCCTTGGACCGGGTTGCGCCTTTGCGGCCTCTCCTGTGGCAGTGAGTCACCCTGGCTCCTTGGTTTACCGAGGAGCTAAGGGTGATGAAGCGCCACAAGAGATGCCTAGAGAGCAGATGGAGATCTTCACGCTCCGAATCTGACCGAACAGAGGTAAGAGCCTATTTACGGACCTACCTTGTGGCATTAAGAGTGGCCAAGTGTCAATATTGTGCCGCTCTTATTGCGTCCGCAGATAACCGCCCTGCCGCCCTGTTTCGGGTGACCCGCTCCCTCCTTTCGCAGAGGCCGCGGGAAGCCCCCTTGCAGGGTAGAGCAGAGGAATTTGGGGAATATCTGCAGGACAAAATCGCTCAAATCCGTAGCGAGTGGGTCCCCTCCAGTAGTCCAGGGGAGACGTTGGAGGCGAATCTTGAGGGACCATTCTGGGAGGAGTTTGACCCTGTTGCTGATGATGATATGGACAGGTTGCGTGGGCGACTGCGAGCCACTACATGTTTACTGGACCCGTGTCCCTCCTGGCTTATACTGGCATCCTGGGAGGTTACACGAGGCTGGCTCCAGGAGGTAGTCAACGCTTCCTTGAGAGAGGGGTCCTTGCCGGCCACCTTGAAAGAGGCGGTGGTGAGACCCCTACTCAAGAAGCCTTCCCTGGATCCAGCTATGTTAACCAACTATCGTCCTGTCTCCAACCTTTGCTTTTTGGCAAAGGTTGTAGAGAGTGTGGTGGCGCAACAGTTCCCTCGCCACCTGGAGGAAATTGATTATCTAGACTCGCGCCAGTCCGGTTTCCGGCCCGGTCACAGCACGGAGACGGCCTTGGTCGCGTTGGTGGATGATCTCTGGAGGGCCAAGGATGGGGGTTGCTCCTCCATCCTGGTCCTATTAGATCTCTCAGCTGCTTTCGATACCATCGACCATGGTATCCTATTGTGTCGTCTGGAGGGGCTGGGGGTAAGGGGCACCGTTCTGCGGTGGTTCTCCTCCTACCTCTCCGGCCGGACGCAATGCTTGCTGGCAGGGGAGCAGAGGTCGACCCTGAGGCCACTCACTTGTGGGGTGCCACAGGGGTCGGTCCTCTCGCCTCTCCTGTTCAACACGTATATGAAGCCGTTGGGTGAGATCATTCGTGGTTTTGGGGTTGAGTATCATCTGTACGCGGATGATACTCAGCTGTACATCTCTACCCCGAACCACCCCAACGATGCCGTCGAAGTGATGTCCCGGTGCCTGGAGGCCGTACGGGTCTGGATGGGAAGCAACAGACTCAAACTCAACCCCTCCAAGACGGAGTGGCTGTGGTTACCGGCGCCCCGGTTCAACCAGTGGGTCCCATCACTGGCCATTGGGGGCGAACAACTGGCCCCCGTGGATCGGGAGCGCAATTTGGGCGTCCTCCTGGATGCCCGGCTTTCGATGGATGACCATGTGACAGCCATGGCTAGGGGGGCGTTCCACCAGGTTCGCCTGGTGCGCCAATTGCATCCCTTATTGGACTGGGACGCCCTTCACACAGTCACTCACGCGCTTGTGATGTCCCGCCTGGACTATTGCAATGCTCTCTACATGGGGCTCCCCTTGAGATGCACCCGAAGGCTGCAGCTGGTCCAGAATGCGGCCGCGCGGGCAATCATGGGAAGTACCAGGTACTCCCATATAACACCTCTCCTGCGCGAGCTGCACTGGCTACCTGTGGCTTTTCGGGTGCATTTCAAGGTGTTGATTATCACCTTTAAAGCGCTCCATGGCACAGGACCTAGCTATCTGCGGGATCGCATCCTACCCCATACATCCCTGCGACCAATTCGCTCTCACAGAGAGGGACTCCTCCGGGTGCCGTCCACTAAGCAATGCCAGCGGGCGGTGCCCAGGAGTAGGGCCTTCTCTGTGATGGGCCCGACCCTCTGGAATGAACTCCCCCCCGACATCAGAACTACCACCGATCTCCGCTCCTTCCGCAAGAAACTCAAGAGCCACCTGTTCCAATTAGCTGGCCTGGCCCAATCGTAGTTTTAATCTTCAATCCTCCTGGCCGGTATTTTAAATTTTGGGGGGTAAACTTTTTAAGCTGTTTTTTAATTTTTACTAGTATTGTACAGACTCCATATTTAATTTGTTTTTAAGGGGTTTCTAATATATTTTTATTGTGTATACGGGTTTTTTTTAGCTTCTGTCTGTACACCGCCCCGAGTCCCTTCGGGGAGAGGGGGTGGTCTATAAATTCAATAAAATCAAATCAAAAAAATCAAATTTTGCTCATTTTTGCCTCCCCCAGCCCCCAGGAGCACTCTACAAGCCTCCCAAAGCCAATGCATGCCATTTTTTTTTTTGCAAAAAAAACAAGGTGGGCTGAAGGTTTGGGAGGCTTGCAGAGTGCAAAAACTTTTTTAATTTACCTCTTCAAAATCATCATCTGTCTTATACTCCGGTGCATCTTATAGTCCGAAAAATACAGTACATTTGCAAAGTAACTTCTCTCCATGCTTGCTACCTAGATCTGCAATTGCTGCTGGACTTCATGGCTACAACGGTGTCCTTGTCGGGATGTTGATGGCTGTTTTCTCAGACAAGGGGGAATATTACTGGTGGCTCCTACTTCCTGTTATTCTCATGTCCATGACCTGGTGAGTCTATATATCATCATCTTCATTTAATGACCCGATAATCCCTTGCAGGATGGAGTCTGGGCATCTGAATGGAGCGGAGTGTTTACTGGCCAGATGCTCTTCCTGTTGCCAATGCAGAGTTCTATTCAGCAGATATATTCTCGGCGTGCCCAGAGAGACAAATATCTGCCTCTACCTAGGATTGAACTCACAGCCACCTGATTGTGAGGCAAGAGCTCCACCTCTAGGTCACCACACCACTCAGTGTGTGTGTGTGTGTGTGTGTGTGTGTGTGTGGTGGGTTCCGGGCGGTATGGCCCGGTACGGGCATACTAATGGCAGCTGGGAACAGTGGCCACCGTACCGGAATGGTGTTTCGGTGGGACCCTCTGCCCGCCTGTATTCCTTACCTCTTTTTGAGGGAAACTGGCCAATTGCGCACATGAGCATAGCATACGGTGCCTGCGCGACCTGCTCAAGCAGCTGGGGCATCGCAGGGCGGTTGAGTGCGCATGCGTGCGTAACAAGGGTGTCCGAGGTGGACCTCGGGCCCCATCGCAGCGTACTGGTTATGACGGGATCCAGAACCTACCACTGGTGTGTGTGGGGGGGGTGTATGTGTGTAAGCAAATGAGAAATGAGAGATCTGGTAATATTTCTATCCTTTGTCCTGATTTTATGATATTGGCAAAGACTATAACAAAAATGTCTGTACACTTTCTCCAATTGTTCCTATTCTTCTTTTTCAGCCCCATCTTTACCAGCGCTTTAGCTTCGCTCTTCAGCAAATGGGACCTTCCGGTTTTCACGCTGCCTTTCAACTTGGCTCTGAGTCTGTTTCTCGGGGCCACCGGCCATTATAATTCTTTCTTCCCTACCACGCTGATAGAACCAACCGCCTCTTTGCCCAACAACTCTTGGACCGGCACTCAAGTGTCTATGGTAAGATGATACCCATCGCATACCCCTTGCTGTGTGCGTCCTTTGGTGTGTGTGTGCAGGGGGAGGAGGGGGAGGAACCTCTAAAGCAAGTGTTTCTCAACCTTGATGACTTTAAGTCCTGTGGATTTCAACTCTCAGAATTCCCCAGCCAGCTGTGCTGGCTGGGGGATTCTGAAAGTTGAAGTCCACAGGACTTAGGGTCACCAAGGTTGAGAAACACTGCTCTAAAGGAAGAAGCTTCACATAAGTGTGAATACCGCAAGGGCATTGACCTGGATCGTTTGCAGTGGTGAGTTGTTCTCACCTTCACTACCAGTGCGCTGCTCGTGGTGCGTTTGTGCAGGAGCCTGAAATGCACTCCACTGCCCCTGCGACATCCAGCTGCTTGTCGCAATTGGCCCGCTTGCCTTAAAAACAGGTATGGAACGCTGGTGGGCCAAATGAGCCATTGTATGGTGGCCGCTGCTCCCAAATACTACCGGTACGGGTGTACCAGGCTGTACCGGCTGAAACCCACCACTGATGGCTTGGTTACTGCTATGCATCTCTTGCTAACAATCTGTGAAATGCTGGCATTGTATAGAATGCCTAGGACAGGGGTGTCAAACTCGGTTTAATTGAGGGCCCTATCCTGGTTGTGTTTGACCTGGGGGGGCAGGGTGTGTGTGGCCAGGGTGGGCATGGCAAGCTCAACGTCACTCACGGCGGAGACGCCTGTGGGGGCCTGAGCATTCTGCCAATGAAAACGGGCTCCCAAGTTCCATTTCTGCCTGCAATTCCTCTGCCAGCGAAAACATCCCTTTCCATAGAGTTCTCCTTTGCCTGTCATGTTTTCTCCTGCAAAACTCTATGGTTCTGTTTGCACCACTGGTTCATAAACTCTGCTAGAAACCCAACAGCATCATAGAATAGAATAACAGAGTTGGAAGGGACCTTGGAGGTCATTTTCCAGGCAATTTTCAGGGCAATTTCTGGGCCATTTTCAGAGCTATTTTCAAGCTATTTTGGCTCGTTTTCTGGGCCAGAAATGGCCTGAAGACGCCAAAAAAAAAACGGCCCTAAAAATGACCCAAATGGTCTAAAATGGCCTGTTTTTTGGGCAGTTTTGGCTGGTTTTTGTGCCATTTTCCAGTACTTCAGCACTCGCGAAAACCAGCTGGCCATGGTACGCGTGCCCACAGAGAGGGCTCTGTGTGCCATCTCTGGCACGCATGCCATAGGTTCGCCATCACAGCCCTACACCACTTCAGACAAATGGTTATCCAGACTCTTCTTAAAAACTTCCAATGTTGGAGCAATCACAACTCCTGGAGGCAAGTTGTTCCACTGATTAATTGTTCTCACTGTCAGGAAATTCCTCCTTAGTTGGAGAAATATTGGAAGACTGCTGTCATGTCACCCCTAGTCCCTCTCCCTCTGTTAATGCAGCCCAGGATTGCGTTGGCTCTTTTGGTAGACAGTTGCACATATGAGCACATGGCTGGCTCCTATTTAAATGGTTGTCCACTGGGACTCCTAGATTCCTCCTTATTTCCTATCTCATCCTCCCCCAACAATCCAAAAGACCTCCCACCCATCCAGCCTTCTGAAAGAGTATCAAGATTTGGGTCTTCACCCAGGCTATCGGGTCAAGTGGTGGAGAATTCTGACAGTTGCTGGGGGTCACTCCAGGAGAATGGCCGGGGCACTGAGTTTTAGTCTTTTATGTTTTTATAGTTTTCACATTTTTATTGTTGTGAGACACCCAGGGCTATTTTAAGATGGGCAATCATGCAACTCGTTTAAAATACCATAAAATTCTTTTACAATCAAATAAAAGTAAATACATATAATCAATGTCTAAACGAGACCTTTTGGTCTATGCACACCTACAGTATAACCCCAATTTATTTAGATAGATAGATAGATAGATAGATAGATAGATAGATAGATAGAGATAGAAAGAAAGAAAGAAAGAAAGAAAGAAAGAGATGATAGATGATAGATGATAGATAGATAGATAGATAGATAGATAGATAGATAGATAGATAGATGATAGATAGATAGATAGATAGATAGATAGATAGATAGATAGATAGATAGATAGATAGATAGATAGATAGATGATAGATAGATAGATAGAGGTGATAGATGGTAGATGAGAGAGAGAGAGATGATAGATGATAGATAGATAGATAGATAGATAGATAGATAGATAGATAGATAGATAGATAGATAGATATAGATAGAAAGAAAGAAAGAAAGAAAGAAAGAAAGAGATGATAGATGATAGATGATTGATAGATAGATAGATAGATAGATAGATAGATGATAGATAGATAGATAGATAGATAGATAGATAGATAGATAGATAGATAGATAGATAGATAGATAGATGTGATAGATGGTAGATGAGAGAGAGAGAGATTATATATATATATAGATAGATAGATAGATAGATAGATAGATAGATAGATAGAGAGAGAGAGAGAGAGAGAGAGAGAGAGAGATGGTGGATGGGAGAGAGATAATAGATGGTGGTAGATGACAGAGATGAGAGAGAGAGATGATAGATGGTAGATGAGAGGGGGGGAGATGATAGATGGTAGATGATAGATAGATAGATAGATAGATAGATAGATAGATAGATAGATAGATGATAGATAGATAGATAGATAGATAGATAGATAGATAGATAGATGATAGATAGATAGATAGATAGATAGATAGATGATAGATAGATAGATAGATAGATAGATAGATAGATAGATAGATAGATAGATAGATAGATAGATAGATAGGCAGGCAGGCAGGCAGGCAAGCAGGCAGAGATGATAGAGAGAGAGAGAGAGATGATAGATGGTAGGAGAGAGAGGGGGGAGTTTGTTAGCCAGCTACTGGTGGCCTTCAATCTTTTATCCAATCAGGTTGAGCTATCAAAGTTTCCATAATTCTTAGAAGTCAGAAAGTATATTATACTGTGTGTGTGTGTGTGTGTGTGTGTATTTGTGTTACAACCCCTGGTATGCCCAAATATGGGAGGGATCTCACTACTCCCCCTTTCTGTCCTTCGGCTCATTACAGAAGACCATCCAGGCAGAAAAACATATTTTTATTTTTTAATGTTGCCTTTGCTATGTTTGTGTTGTATTTGTGCTGATAAATAAATAAAAATATATATGGTATGTTATAACATGTTAATTATGCCCAATTAGGGTGATATCATTGTAGGCAGTTTACACCACCTATAAAGTCAAGTGCCATAATAATATTTCCTAACCCAGCCCACAGAGGCAGTTTTCCAACATACTGCTTTGACATTGTCATGAATAACAAATACCTTTTGTGTGGATTAAAGTGCAGGAAAAACTGCTTTCGTGGCACAGTTATTTGGTGACCGCTCTGTTTACTTGGCTTCTAGTCCAACCCTTGGCTTCAAGGGTTGGACTAGAAGACCTCTAAGGTCCCTTCCAACACTGTTATTCTTGATAGTGAAAGCAATTAATCCAGGGAATGGCTTGCCTCTGGAGTTGTGAATGCTCCTTCACTGGAGATTTTCAAGAAAAGATTGGAGAACCATTTGCCTGGGATGGTATTAAAACTCCTGCCTGTGTCAGAGGGTTGGACTAGAAGACCTCCACGGTTCCTCCCAACCTTAGGATTCTATGATTATAAAAAAGGGGGCAAACATGGGGAAAAAAACTGTGTTTCCAAAGTCTAGCTAACTAGATAACAATATTTCCGGGATGGGTCTTGGAGCACACCTATCCTATCTGATCTAGTGGGATGGGCAGATAGCAAGATAATAATAATAATAATAAATATTTATTTCTTAGCCGCACCCTCTTCCGAAGGACTCGGGGCGGCGTACAATAAAACATATGAAATACATATATAGACAAGACATACATATAACAAAGACGTATACCAAGACATGTACAAGGAGGAGGTCGGCTAATGAATAAAAACAATTAAAATCACAATGTTTAAAAACCCCTAAATAATTGAATACAATTAAAATACCCAAATAAAAAACCCGTCAGGAGCGATATAGTTAGATCAAAGTTGAGCCAGGCCAGCTACTTGGAATAGGTGGGTCTTGAGCTTTATACGAAAGGAGCGGAGGTCAGAGGTATTCCTAATATCCGGAGGGAGGTCATTCCACAGGGCTGGGCCCGCCGCAGAGAAGGCTCTACTCCTAGGCGCCGCCCCTCGACACTGAGGTAGTTCTGCAGCTAGCTTAGTGACATATAGGCACTATTAAAAGTAGTAATCATCACCTTGAACTGTACAAAGAAGGAAACCAGTGAATCAGTGCAAGTCACACAACAGAGGTTTTACCTCGCCAAATCTAGAGGCACAAAACTGCAGGCATTGCTGCATTCTGGACCACTTGTAACGTCTGGATCCGTGACGGTGAATCTATGGCACGCAGAGTCCTCTCTACGGGCACACCAGCCCTCGCCCAGCTCAGCTCCACTGTGCATGCGCACGAGCCTCCCGCTGGCCAGCTGATTTTCAGGTCTCTGCCATGCATGTGGGAGACGTGCGCGGATGCGCAGGTGAGCGGGAGGTCATGCGTGGTGGTCAGGGGGGCAGCGCCTCCCCCGCTGCATTTTTGGTCCCAGGAGGCTTCAGGGAGGGCTGCTAGGCCCAAAATGGGTCACAGGGGGAGGCACAGGGGGCGTGGGGCATGTGTGTGTGTGTGATGCGCGCATTGCATTATGAGTTTGGGCGCGCATGCTTTCGGCAAGCGAGGACAAAAACGTTAGCCATCAGTCTTCTACATGGTCTTCAAGAGGAGCCCCATATAGAGTATATTGCAATAATCCAAATCAATCAGCCAATCAGAATAGAGCTGGAAGGGATCTTGGAGGCTTCTAGTCCAGCCCCCTGCTCAAGCAGGAGAACCTCCTAGACCATTTCAGATAAGTGGCATTCTAGACAAGTGATGACTAACCTTTTTGGTGCTGATGTCCAAAGCGCGCGTATGCGCAAACCCAAAAAATGCAATGCAAACGCCCCCCCCCCGTGCATGTGCCCTGCCCCCGTGCAAGCCTGCACATCCGCTGCACATGCGCCCTGCCCCCCCCCTCACCCATTTTTGGCTTCCAGGCTGGGGCAGGAGGCTTTCCAGGCCCAAAATGGGGCGTGTGGTGGGGGCTCATGCAGTGCCCCTATGCCCAGTTTTGACTTCCAGGTTGGTGCAGGTGGCCTTCTAGACCCCAAATTAGGTGTAGGGGGGCACACATGCACAACCCCCCCCCCAATGTATGCACCCCACCTCCCACTCATGCATGGCAGAGACCCTAAGACTCTGGCATGCACATGCGTAGTGGAGCTGGGCTGGGGCGATGGCTGGCATGCCTGTAGAGAGGGCTCTGCATGCCATCTGTGGCACATCTGTCATAAGTTCGCCATCGCGGCTTTAATATGTATGGACTTCAAATCCCAGAATCCTCCAGGCAGCCATGCTGGCCTGGGGGATTTGGGGAGTTGTAAGTCCACACATCTTTTTTTTTTAATTTTATTTATTTATTTTTTGACTAGACACAAACAAACAAGACACAACAAACACCATCAAAACATATTCCATTACAAATTATAAAAAAGTGGGTCAATTGGTTACAAAGAACTTTCGTGCATCCCTTCCACAGTCATCACCTATAATCCATATCAAATTATATATTTTACATCAAATATATTTATATATATAAATTACTATCATCCTACCTCATCCTTCATATGACTATAGTTGTTTTAACATCCCTTTATAACAAATATTCCAAAATGCAAAGCAAAAGCACATAATGGCATTCCATTGTCTATTTTCAATATCATCCAACAACATTCTACCTTTGTGAAACGTTCTAAATAAAAATTAATTATGTTTGATAACAAAGTTTCTAAACCTCCTTTCTTAATCACTGTTTACAATTTATATCCAATTTCAATATTATAGGCACAACACAGCCACTCACCCCTGAGGCTGTGCCCGGCTTTTTGGGAGCCCGCTTGCAAGAGAGCAGCTGCCCGGCAATCCCAAAACAATAAACCCTCCCCTCATAATAAGGCCCAAGCTATGTTTTGTGGGTAAAAAGAAAATAAGACCCTGTCTTATTTTCAGGGAAACACGGTCGTGAGGGAAAGCAAGGGAAAAAGAAAGAAAAAAGCACTGACCTTGATGCAATAAAATAAGGCATTACGATCTACCCACAACTTTTTACATTTTCACAATAATAGAAACTAGCCGTTTCTGTAACAACAAATCTATCTAATTGGTAAAACCCAAGGTCAAAGATTCATTTTTTTCCACCTCAAGCACAAAGTCCAGATGTGGTTTCCAAGCAGAAATGAAGATATTTATTTGATCAAAGCAGTTAATTTAGCCATCTCTGCTAACTCCATTAGTTTTTGCAGCCATTCATCCATTGTGGGGATTGAGGTAACCATCCATTTTTTTGTGTAGTCTTGCTGCCGTCAACATATATACTGTATTTTTCGGAGTATAAGACGCACCTTTTTCCCTCAAAAAAGGCTGAAAAACTGGGTGCGTCTTATACACTGAATACAGCATTTTTTGGCCTCCCGAAACCCTGCCCCCTTCACCAAAATGGCCATGCATAACCTTTGGGAGGCTTCCAGAGTACTCCTGAGGACTCTATAAGCCTCCTAAAAGCTACGCATGCCCTTTTTTTGACAAAAAACGGGCCCGTTTTCATGACAAATGGACTGGTTTTTGCTCATTTTTGCCCTCCCCTCAATCCCCAAGAGCACTCTACAAGCCTTCTAAAGGCAATTCATGCCCTTTTTTGGAAAAAAAATGGGCCCGTTTTTACAAAAAACAGGCCTCTTTTGGGAGGTCTGTGGAGTGCAAAAACTTTTTTAAAAAATTTGCCTCGTCAAAATCTTGGTGCGTCTTATACTCCGAAAAATACAATAACATCAGTGTTCTGTTTTTTTTTCCAAGTCTTCTTCCATTAAACCCGAAAGAAAAGTCCTTGGTTTTCGTTTTCTTTTTTTAAAATAATTTTTATGGAATGTTTTAATCTTTAAAAACAGAAAAAACAAAACACAAAACATACCTAACAATTTAAAGTAATTATACAGCCTTCTGTATCAGCTTTCCTGTTTAGCCTTTATAGTTCTCCCTTCTGCATTGCCTTCCTATTGCTTGTCCTATAATACATCAGTAGTGCTAACGCTTATAATAATATTGATTATTTATATCATCATATATTTACATTCTCTATTTTCTGTTTTGGCTTCTGTTTTCTAGCCACTTGGTTTTCTTTCTATATTCACTTTAAGAATTTTCTGCATTAAGATAGAAATCCTACTCCAATATTTCTTTGATCACACAGTCAAATGATAAATGACCTAAATGATTAAATTAAATGATTAAAGGATAAAAAGTCCCTTCTTGGCATTTACCTTTCCGACATTCATTTGAGGGGCCTTTATACATTCTTGACAACTTATCTGGAGTTAAATACATTAGATACATCATCTTACAGAAATTTTCTTTTAAGTTATAATTTAATGTAAACTTCAAAACTTTTTTTAAAAAATATTTTTTTTATTATTTACATATGAGTATATTGAACACAGTGCTAGTTTTGTACAATTATTTTTGACCATCATATTCACTCTAATACATATATAATATCTCATTCCAGGTCTACGTAGCCTAATTTTTTCGTGTTCCGACTCCCACCTTGTGTTTCCAGCCATTGATAAAATCTGTTCCATGTGTCATAATATTCTCCCTCTCCTTTGCCTTTTATTTCTAACATTAGTCTATCCATTTCTGCCCAGACTAATATCTTCCTTGTTATCTCCTTTTCTGAAGGGGTGTTTTTGCATTGCTTCTAAAGCTTTGTTCCACCCAAATTTTGATTATGTGCCTGTGGAGATGCTGCATGGGACATAAGTGTGAAGGCCAGTCGCAATTCACTTTTTTCAAAACTGTGCTAACTTTGAACGGTGTCCAGCGTGCCTCCATCAATAACCAAGAAAGAAAACTCCCAACTCCATTGTTCGTGGAATTAAAATACTTTTCCTGGTTATGAAAAGATAGCAGGAAAGTAAAGCAAGATCTGAGCCAGAAAGGCGTGAACAATTACATATCAAATGATAACCCAGCCTCCTCCCTCCAATGACCCCATCCCAGTGTCCGATCTGCAACTCCCTTAGGTATCATGTGGGTTGCATCTCCAAAAGGCATCACCAGGTTGGTATGCAGGACAGTTGACCTTGACCAGGTCCAAACACCGGCCACCAGCATGCACAGAAGATGGTGAGAAGAAAACTCCCTTTACCATATCACCTCCTGTACCATTTATTCCCATCCCAAATACCATGCCCCCACCCTCCCCGTTTCTATGGCAGCCGATAGCAAGCAAGCGAAGCAGAGGCTGACCTCCGGTCACTGAACAAATGATTAGAGTTAATCATGAGATTAGAAAAGCCCAGTCTAACACAATACCAATGAAGAAGAAAAACAACAGCTCCCAAAAGAAACCAGCATGGCTGCATAAACAACTATCTGACAAACTGAAAGACAAAAAAAGTAAGTATAAAAAGTGGAAGGAGGGGGACATAACTAAGGCAGAATATCAGCAAATAGCCCGAGCCTGTAAAGATGAAGTGAGGAAAGCTAAGGCTCACAATGAAGAAAGGCTTGCCACAAAAGTAAAAATTAACAAAAAAAGCTTCTTCCAACATGTTAAAAACAAGAAAAAAGTTAAGGAAACAATTGGTCCATTGCTAGGAGAAAGTGGCAAGAAGGTGACAAGCAACAGGGAGAAAGCAGAACTATTTAACTCATGTTTTGCATCTGTCTTTACACAAAGGGATAAAACAGTCCAACCTATCAAAAGCAGCACCACAAAATTAGGAACACAAATTGAAATAGGGAAGAAAATGGTAAGTGAGCACCTGTCTACCCTAGATGAGTTCAAATCACCAGGACCGGATGGATTACACCCCAGAGTTCTGAAGGAACTAGCAGACGAGATCTCAGAACCACTGAATTATATCTTTCAGAGATCCTGGAACACCGGGGAACTACCAGAGGACTGGAAAAGAGCTGATGTGGTTCCCATCTTCAAAAAAGGGAAAAAATTAGATCCAGGAAACTACAGACCTATCAGCCTAACCTCAATACCAGGAAAGATTCTGGAAAAAATAATCAAGCAACGAATTTGCGAACACCTAGAAGCAAACAAAGTAATAGCCAAAAGCCAACATGGATTTGTCAAAAACAGATCATGCCAGACTAATCTTATTGCATTCTTTGATAATGTGACAAAATTAGTGGACCAGAGGAATGCCGTTGATATAGTTTACTTGGACTTCAGTAAGGCTTTTGATAAGGTAGACCATAACCTACTACTAGATAAAGTAGAAGAATGTGGGTTAGACAGCATCACCACCAGATGGATTGGTAACTGGCTGACCAACCGCACTCAACGTGTAGTTCTCAATGGAACTGCATCTACATGGAGGGAAGTATGCAGTGGAGTACCCCAAGGCTCTGTTTTAGGCCCAGTACTCTTCAACATCTTCATCAATGATTTGGATGAGGGAATAAATGGGGAACTCATCAAATTTGCAGATGATACCAAGCTGGCAGGAATAGCCAACACTCCAGAAGATAGGCTTAAGATACAGAAGGATCTTGACAAACTTGAACATTGGGCACTATCTAATAAAATGAAATTCAATGGTGAAAAGAGTAAGGTTCTACATTTAGGCAACAAAAACGGAATGCACAGGTACAGTATAGGTGATACCTTACTCAGTAGTAGTAACTGTGAAAGGGATCTTGGAGTCCTAGTGGACAACCATTTAAATATGAGCCAGCAGTGTGCAGCAGCTGCCAAAAAAGCCAACACAGTTCTAGGCTGCATCAACAGAGGGATAGAATCAAGATCACGTGAAGTGTTAATACCACTTTATAATGCCTTGGTAAGGCCACACTTGGAATACTGCATTCAGTTCTGGTCGCCACGATGTAAAAAAGATGTGGAGACTCTAGAAAGAGTGCAGAGAAGAGCAACAAAGATGATTAGGGGACTGGAGACTAAAACATATGAAGAACGGTTGCAGGAACTGGGTATGTTTAGCTTAAGAGAAAGAAGGACTAGGGGAGACATGATAGCATTATTCCAATATCTCAGAGGTTGCCACAAAGAAGAGGGAGTCAAACTATTCTCCAAAGCACCTGAGGGTAGAACAAGAAGCAATGGGTGGAAACTAATCAAGGAGAGAAGCAACTTAGAACTGAGGAGAAATTTCCTGACAGTGAGAACAATTAATCAGTGGAACAGCTTGCCTCCAGAAGTTGTGAATGCCCCAACACTGGAAGTCTTTAAGAAGATGTTGGATAGCTATTTGTCTGAAACGGTATAGGGTTTCCTGCCTAGGAAGGGGGTTGGACTAGAAGACCTCCAAGGTCCCTTCCAACTCTACTATTGTATTGTATTGTATTGATTGCAAGATGAAACCTAACTGTACGGGAGCAAATTTCTTGTCGTAGGAAGTTAAAACCCACCCCTCTCCTAGAAAAAATGAAATATCCTGGGAAATATTAAAAAGGCAGAATATCATATTTCCCTGGATCTGAAATGGAGAAACATGTTTTTAGGCAGGAAACGGACTCACTCTTAATAGCCCCCACCGTTGTCAATGGGCCATTAAAAGGTCTGAGCCAGTCTATTCTACATAACAAAGATCTACCTCCTTCAGGCAGACCCATCTGCAACAGAAACTCACCACATGGCATCTGGGAACTCAACCAAGCTTGGGACTCAAAAGACACACAATTTACAAAGTTAGCTAAGACACCCCCCGCACCCCCACCCCTGGGAGTCTGACAACCAATCAGAATACATTTCTTACACAGGAACAGGAAACAGAGAGGTGGGGCCGAACAGAGTATAAAAAACCCAGCAAGCCCCTTCTTCACTCTGTTCTTCTTTACCCAACATCTGGAAGCATGTGATTCCCCCTTTTCTGTTCAGGAGCTCAAGCCATGTGGTCCTGTCCACCCTTAAACCCTCTTTCCAAGCAGCCTCCATGTCTCCAGTGTCTTTTTCCCCACTTGGAGCTCAACCCAAATGGACATTCCTTCCAACATCGTAAAATAGGATTCTGTAGCTGGAAGCAACCTTGAGTTTCTCAAACACTGTCGAAAAGTACAGTTTAGGCCTTGCGTCCTCCCTAGCTTTGGGAATTCAAACCTTTCCTTTCAAGCTTCTACAGGGAGAGGTGGCATTTATGCAAGATTAACAAGTTATTAGAAATATTTTTTTTTTGTATTCTTATCTCGGCAAGAGACTTCAAAATTGAATGCCAGGGTCATTTGCAAGAACATTCCCTGATGACTTAGCCAAAGCAATAACGAGTTGTTGTTTTTTTGCTGTCAATCTCAAACTGACTGGCAGGAATTATTGGATTTCATTAAAGAATAGGTCTATTGTTGCCGTGTTCAACTCATCCCAGTTCAGATGCAAAATAGAGCAGCTTGACATTACCTTCTTGTTCAAAAGAATGGGAAGGTCCCACGTCCATCCCTGGGTGGAATTTAGCAAACAAAAGGCTAGTTTATACTTTTCGGGAATGGATCCAGTCAAGGCTCGATTAATTTGTTATTTGTATTTATTAGTTTGTCAAACGTGTACAAGATAGCCGGTATAATCATCGATATATGAACGACAGAAATGAATGCAAATAAATGGGGACAGTAGGATAGGGACGGAAGGTACGCTGGTGCGCTTATGCGCGCCCCCTTTACGGACCTCTTAGGAATGGAGTGAGGTCCACGGTTAGACAGTTTGAGGTTGAAGCTGTGGGGGTTAGAGGATGTAACAACGGAGTCAGGTAGAGCATTCCAGGGGTTGACCACTTTGTGGCTGAAGTCGCATTTTCTGCAATCGAGTTTAGAGCGGTTGACCTTGAGTTTGTATCTATTGTTTGCCCGTGTATTATTGAGGTTGAAGCTGAAGAAGTCGTTGACAGGTAAGACGTTGTAACACACAATTTTGTGTACTGTGTTTAGATCATACCGCAGGCGGAGCAATTCCAGATTGTCCAAGCCCAACATTTCGAGCCTGGTGGCATAGGGAATTTTATTGTGAGTAGAGGAGTCGAGTACTCTTCTCGTGAAATACCTCTTGACCCGCCCAATTGTATCAATGTCCGATATACAGTGTGGATTCCAGGCAGACGAGCTGTATTCGAGGATTGGTCTGGCAAAGGTTTTGTATGCCCTAGTTAGTAATACAATGTTATCAGAGAAGAAGCTTCGCAAAATTAGGTTTACAACTCTTAATGCCTTTTTGGCAATGAACTCTAAGGCTTAGATCATTTGAGATGAGTACTCCTAGATCCTTGATGGATTGGGAGTCATCCAACAGGTTGTATCTGCCCAGCTTGTATTTTGTGTTCTGATTTATTTTTTTGCCAATGTGTCAGCAAAATGGACAAAGTATTTATTAGTTGAGATTTGGTTGCCTATTGATTAATGGAGAAGCTACCAGTAAAAGTCACATTTTGAGAAGTGACCATTGTTGGTGTAAAAGAAGGTGTGTGGCTAAAAATGCAGAGATGCAGTTCTATATATTCAACATCTTCATCAATGATTTGGATGAGGGAATAAATGGGGAATTCATCAAATTTGCAGATGACACCAAGCTGGCGGGAATAGCCAACACGCCAGAAGATAGGCTTAAGATACAGAAGGATCTTGACAAACTTGAACATTGGGCACTATCTAATAAAATGAAATTCAATGGTGAAAAGAGTAAGGTTCTACATTTAGGCAACAAAAACGAAATGCACAGGTACAGTATAGGTCGTACCTTGCTCAATAGTAGTAACTGTGAGAGGGATCTTGGAGTCCTAGTGGACAACCATTTAAATATGAGCCAGCCATGTGCAGCAAGTGCCAAAAAAGCCAACACAGTTCTAGGCTACATCAACAGAGGGATAGAATCAAGATCATGTGAAGTGTTAATACCACTTTATAATGCCTTGGTAAGGCCACACTTGGAATACTGCATCCAGTTTTGGTCGCCACGATGTAGAAAAGATGTGGAGACTCTACAAAGAGTGCAGAGAAGAGCAACAAAGATGATTAGGGGACTGGAGACTAAAACATATGAAGAACGGTTGCAGGAACTGGGTATGTTCAGCTTAAGAGAAAGAAGGACTAGGGGAGACATGATAGCATTGTTCCAATATCTCAGGGGTTGCCACAAAGAAGAGGGAGTCAAACTATTCTCCAAGGCACCTGAGGGTAGAACAAGAAGCAATGGGTGGAAACTAATCAAGGAGAGAAGCAACTTAGAACTGAGGAGAAATTTCCTGACAGTGAGAACAATTAAGCAGTGGAACAGAAGTTGCCTCCAGAAGTTGTGAATGACCCAACACTTTTTAAGAAAGTGAAGTTTTAAAGAAAATGTTGGATAGCCATTTGTCTGAAACGGTATAGGGTTTCCTGCCTAGGCAGGGGGTTGGACTAGAAGGCCTCCAAGGTCCCTTCCAACTCTGCTATTGTATTATTGTACATATGAAATATATACCAGGGCGCCCTCTGGAGGTGTTATGTTTAATGAAGAGGGCGCCCTCTGGAGGTATTAAGTGAAATGTAAGAAGTCCTTCACTTACAACTATTGGTTTAATACCGTGTGAAGTAATAGCAGCACTGAAAAAAGGAAGTTATGACTGTTTTCCACACTTATGAGCATTGCAGCATCCCCATAGTCACGTGATCAAAATTCAGATGCTTGGCACCTGACTCATATTTATGACCGTTGCAGTGTCCCGGGGTCATGGGATCACCTTTTGGGATCTTCTGATGGGCAAAGTCCATGGGGGAAGCAAGATTCACTTAACAACCATGTTATTAATTCAACAACTGCAATGATTCACTTAACAGCTGTGACAAGACAGACCAGGGCATGCCACAAAACTCACTCAACAACTTTCTCGCTTGGCAAGAGAATTGTTGGGCTCAGTTATGGCCGTAAGTTGAGGCTACCTAATAGTAGGGGACTTCTAGTCTAAAACATCTGGATTATTTGAATATCACTTCTGGAATTTGTGCTTGTATCGGGGGAAATGAAACTTTGATTTTGGTTTTGTTGATTATAAAGATTTGGTGTTATAGGAATGGCTAGTTATATATTAATGTGTAAAAGCAAAAGAGTTGGGGATGGAGTGTATTTATCTTATACTGTGCTAGGAAGAGTTGGGAGTCAATGCCCCCTTTTCTTTCTTTTTCTCTTCCTCTTTGTATTTCACACCCCCTTTTCCCTTTCCTTCCCTCATTTTCCTATTTTCTTCTCTCTCTCTCTCTCTCTCTCCCTCTCTCTCCCTCTTTCTCTCTCTCTCTCTCTCTCTCTCTCTCTCTCTCTCTCTCTCTCTCTCTGTATTTTATACAATACTGGCTGATAACCTGGCATTGCTCTAGGATGCCACACTCGCTCTCCTTAACAGGCCAGGCATTCCAGAGTTATGCTGAAACACACACACACACACATACATAAAATAAAAAAAATAGAAATAAATAAACTTCAGAATAAGTAATAAGTAATGAGTAAGTAATAAGAAATAAGAAATAAGAAATAAGAAATAAGAAATAAGTAATAAGTAATAAGTAATAAGTAATAAGTAATAAGTAATAAGTAATAAGTAATAAGTAATCGGCACACTGGGTGCTATTCCAAAAACACTGGAATTACATTTAAAACAGCTAAAACTTGACAAAATCACCATCAGTCAAATGCAAAAAGCTGCACTGCTTGGATCTGCACGTATATTACGAAAATACGTTACGACGTCCTAGGCCCTTGGGTGGGGCCCGACTAGTAATCAATGCCAAATCCGGCGAAACAACTGGCCACTGTGATACAATCGTATAATAATAATAATAATAATAATAATAATAATAATAATAATAATAATAATAATAATAATAATAATAATAATAATAATAATAATAATAATAAACCACTTGCTGAAGATCACAATGGAAGTCCTTTTGGTATAATCTTCAACTCTTTTCTTTGAATGCTTGTTTCACAGCTCCTGAAGTCTATTCCAGTAGGAATTGGGCAGGTCTATGGCTGCGATAACCCTTGGACTGGTGGCATCGTCATGCTGGCTGTTTTCATTTCATCCCCTCTCATCTTCAGTCACGCGGTGCTTGGCTCAGCAGCTGGAATACCTGCAGGTATGACGGATGGCATTATATCATTCTGCCCAGCAACTTTCACCAACTTGGAAAACCCCAAATGCATTGGACCATATCTCAGAATTCTTACTGGTCATATTCTGAGAAAAAGAGCTCCACGGTTCCAGCATCTCAAGAATGCTAATATCTCAAGAGCTTTGTGTTGAGGAAGTGTTCTATAGTGGCCATGCATGGAGCAAACTCTGGGATTATCCAATACTTATAGATAATAATATTTATACGTTTAATATTTAAACGATCGTTTAATATTTAAACAATGGACAGACTTTGATAGCTGGGAATGACATTTAACCTTCAGGAACATGGGCAGAAGATGGGAAGGAATGACCCAAACCAAACAAGACCCAGATCTTCGGGGATAACACATTTTCAGGAGAGCTTGGGTAGCTTCTTCTTTTCTTCTTAGACTATGCTAATTTGGGAATTCATTCAAATTTTGAGCATTTCCCTCTCAAGATGAAAAGAAGCTATGCCACCAGGTTTCAATAACTGTGAACAGAAGTAGCTCCAAGACAGGGGTGGGTTTCATGTAATTTTACCATCAGTTCACCGCCCACCAAAAACTACGCATGCCCCCAGCTTAGAAAACATGGCTAAATAAGACAGCATAGCGCCAGGGCGGGTAGACAGGGGCGGGCCCATGTCACCCAAACCGGTCTGAACCGGCTGAATACCACAACTGCTCCAAGACCCCAAAGAGGAGTCTTCAAATACCTTGGATGCTTGTTTAAAGTTATATTCCCCTCCAAGCTCAAAAACAAACAAACAAGAAAGAATAATCAGAATTCATTAAAACCAGCCCACAACATTTAGAGAAGATACACAAAATCATTTAGAGCAGAGGTGTCAAACTCAAGGCCCAGGGGCTGGATCTGGCCGTGCGGGTCCTTCGATCTGGCCCATGGGGCCACCCTGGAAACAACAAAGGACCGGCCCACGGTACTTCTGCCACCAAAAACAGAGCATGTGCCCCACCCACCACCCACCCCAAGCTCCATTTTCACTGGCAGAGCGCTCAGGCCACTACAGGCACCCCAACATGAGTGATTCTGAGTTGGCAACGCCATCCTGGCCACGCCCACCCCGCCCCCCTGAGGTCAAACACAACCCTGATGCGGCCCTCAGTGAAGTTGAGTTTGACACCCCTGATCTAGAGTCAAGTGGGCCCTAGGAAAGCCTTTAATAATGCAACCTGGCCAGTGTGTGTGTGTGTGTGTGTGTGTGTGTGTGTGTGTGTGTGTTCCTGTACCTTTGGGACAACCAGGACCTGGACCAGAGGTGGGTTTCTACCGGTTCGCACTGGTTCGGTCAAACTGGTAGTGGTAATTTGGGCCTGAGTCACAGAACCAGCAATGACCCAGGCCAAGCGAACTGGTACCAACGGCGGTAGGAACCCACCCCTGACCTGGACAATTGGGACTGTCCATTGATGTCCATATGGGCTCATGTTCATTTTCAGTTAAAGCACAGACTGGGAACATAAGGGACATTATGATAAGTATTTTGGCTGAATACATTCACAGAGAGAAACAACAAATGGGGTGGGAAATAGACCTGGTCTATAGAGTTAACTCAGCGTATGCTAGAACACATAATGTACACAGGGAGGTACACATTAAATTTCTCAGAAAAAGTACAAGAGATGAGATTCTGAGTGCACAAAGGGGGCAAGAATTGAAATATCAGGACAGGCATATAACCATTCTAAAATAGATCCCCAAGAAAGTAAGGGAAAAAAGAAAAAGTTACTCGCAGCTAGCGAAGAAACTATACCAGAAGGGGGTGTGGTTTAGATGGCAGATGCCTGAAGGTATGTTAGTATTCTGGGAGGACACAAGAATTAGAATTAATACACCCATAGAGGCACAGGCCTTTATGGACAAAAACAAAACACTCTTAGAAAAACCAGATGATCCTACACCAGATATACAGGACACGGGAGGGGCCGGAGCTCTGCCAGCGGGGGGAGATGGGGCGACACTGAGAAAACTCAGATCACAAAAATGAACAAGAAAACTTGCTTGACATAAGTTGACCAAATTTATTAATTGAATTTACATGCTGACTATATGTAACTATTTAGTAATGAATTTTTTTGCAAATGTATACCTTGAGTATGGAGGGAGGGGACACCCACCGCACATTGCAACTGTCAAAATTTGTATCTACCCACTACCTTTTTCCTTGTAAAAATTTTTTAAAAACCAATAAAACGTTGTTTAAAAAAAAAAAAGCACAGACTGGGAGAGGTGGACGCCAGGAGGCCTTCCGTATGGCTATATATTCCCTATGGACTCAAGCTCACCAAGTTTTTCGCCCGTTTTTCTTTGTAGCCCTGAGCCTGGCCTCCCCTTTGAACAAAATTTATGCTGGCCTGTGGAATTACAACAGCTGCCTCTCCTGCATTGCCATAGGAGGGATGTTCTATGCCCTCACCTGGGAGACATTTGTGTTGGCAATAGCGTGCGGTAAGTAACCAGGCCCTTTACAGTAGTTACACCAACCCTTTGGGCACCAGGGACCAGCTCCATGTAGAGAGGTTTTTCGGCAGGCCGGAGGGGGCGTGGTTTCGCATGCCTTCTGCATCACATGGATAGGCCTTCACTTGTTTGCGCGGACCGGTTTCTGGCATGCCGCAGACCGGATTGGGCGTCGGGGACCCCTGCTTTACATCGCTAAAATACAGATAGTCGTCAATGTACGGCCGATTGTTGCGTGATCTGTATGGTCACTAGGTTCTGATGGACCCCCGATATAGGTAGTCCTCGAGTTACAAATGTCATGGAGCCTGCCCATTCCATTCGTAACCCGAGGATTTGTGGGTAGTGAATATCATACCTTGAATGGGATCACTCCCTGCTTTCCCCACACATTTGCTAATCGAACGTGAGTCTCGTTAAGTGCACACGAGGGCGGGGAAGGCCATTGGGGGCTACTGATGGAAACTGCCACCTGCTTAAGACCACCCAAGGCCTCCCCAACGCATTGAAATACCTCATGCTCCCCACAATTGCTTCCCCCATCCACCCACTCACTTATAAAGAGCTAACAAGCAGTCTCCTCTCCAGCCTCTTGCAATTCCGTTCAACCCTTCCTGGGCCTCCCTTGGCCTGTTATGGGCTGAACTGGAGCTTCTGGGGGGAGGATCCGGTCCTCCGATGCTCCATTTGACCCTCTGCAGGCCTCCCCAGCCCATTGCAGGCCAATGTACTTTTAACCCTAACCCAAAATAGCTTTACTTATTTATTTGTATCCCGCCTTTATTACTTTTAGAAAAAACTCAAGGCTGCTAATATCTCCAACACGCCTTCCTCCTTCTCTTTTCTCCCAGAACAACAACCTTGCAAGGTGGTTCAGGCCAAGAGTGGGGGACTGGCTCAAAATAATAGACCAGAGTCCCTCTCACTACCTGGCCCTTAACCCCTTTCTATTTCAGAGTCTCTTACAGCAAATAACCACATTGTGTATTTCTGTTTCTTCTTGCAGCTTTTTTCACCACTTACGTGGGAGAAGCGATGGGCCGCTTCTTTTCCGTGGTAAGTTCGCTGATAATCGAGGAACAAAGATGTTGGATAGCCATTTGTCTGAAACGGTATAGGGTTTCCTGCCTAGGCAGGGGGTTGGACTAGAAGACCTCCAAGGTCCCTTCCAACTCTGCTATTGTATTGTATTGTATCTATTTATCATCATCGATTCTTTGCTCACTTTGGGAGGGGGGGAATTACAGGTGGCTTAAATGGGGTCTATTTCAACCTCACAATAGCCCACCTGCAAGGCGTAACCGTAAGGATGCATGGTAACCTGCTTAACGACTGCAATGACTTACAAGGAAAATTGCAGTCGTAAGTTGAGGAGTCTCTGTAACACAGCGTTCTCTTCCCACAAAATTCAATTCAGTTCATACTCTAGAACCGTGATGGGGAACCTATGGCATGCATGCCCAAACTGGCGCGCAGAGCCATTTGGCCTGGCATGTGCAGCATCACCCCTTCCTCTTCTGGGTTTGTGGCTCGGCATGTGCTGGTGACAATCAGCTACCCTTTGTGCATGTGGCAGTGCTGGAAACCAGAATGTTTTCTGGCGTGGGCATCCGCACCAGCCAGCTGATCGTCACGCGCAAATGCGCACCAGTAACACAAAGACTTGGTGGCTGTTGCACACGTGTGTGTCAGAACTGGAAATTCATTTCCCAGGATGCACATGCACGTGTATGCCCTCTTTACAGCTCCTCTTCCGGGTTGTGTGGCTAACGAGAGAGAGGGTGCGCTCCCTTTTTGGCACGATGCTGAAAAGGTTCACCATCATTGCTCTAGAAAGAGTGCAGAGAAGAGCAACAGTTGATTAGGGGACTGGAGACTAAAACATCTGAAGAACGGTTGCAGGAACTGGGTAGGTCTAGTTTAATAGAAAGAAGGACTAGGGGAGACATGATAGCAGCCTTCCAATATCTCAGGGGTTGCCAGAAAGAAGAGGGAGTCAAGCTATTCTCCAAAGCACCTGAGGGTAGAACAAGAAGCAATGGGTGGAAACTAATCAAAGAGAGAAGCAATCTGGAATTCAGGAGAAATTTCCTGAGAACAATCAGTGGCCTCCAGAAGTTGTGAATGCTTCAATACTGGAGGTTCTTAAGAAGAGATTGGACAACCATTTGTCTGAAATAGTATAGTCTTCCCTGCCTGAGCAGGGGGTAGGACTAGAAGACCTCCAAGGTGCCCTCCAACTCTGTCGTTCTGTTATAAATGTTTTGAGTGAGTCCCAAAGCAAAACATTAAACCCACGTTTCTCCATATCTGTTGATGTTCTGAATCAGGGGTGGGGAACGATGGCCCTTTTATGACCTGTGGACTTCAACTCCCCGAATGGCTGACTCAGCCATTCTGAGAGTTGATGTCCACAAATCATAAAGAGGACGTAGTTTCCCTCCTCTTTTCCAAATCATGGTCCCTTTGATACCATTGTCAACGCAGTAGATATCTTCCATTATTGCTCTTGTTTAATTGCAAAAAGTGTGTAGCACTTTCTAAGCTTACTTTGTTGTTAGTTGCAAAGTCGTGTCTGCCCCATCGTGATCCCATGGACAACATTCCTCCAGGCCTTCCTGTCCTCTACCATCCCCTGGAGTCCATTTATGCTCACGCCAACTGCTTCGGTGACTCCATCCAGCCACCTCATTCTCTGCCGTCCCCTTCTTCTTTTGCCTTCAATGTTTCCCAGCATGAGGCTCTTCTCCAGGGAGTCCTTCCTTCTCATTAGGTGGCCAAAGTCTTTGAGTTTCCTCTCCAGGATCTGGCCTTCTAAAGAGCAGTCAGGGTTGATCTCCTCCAGGACTGACCGGTTGGATGGCCTTGCAGTCCAAGGGACTCGCAGGAGTCTTCTCCAGCACCATAGTTCAAAGGACTCAATTCTTTGGCGCTCAGTCTTCCTTACGGTCCAACCTTCACAGGCATCCATTGCAACTGGGGAAAACCGTAGCCTTGACTAGATGCACTTTTGTTGACAGGGTGATGCCTCTGCTTTTTGTTTGTTTGTTTGTTTATTTATTGGATTTATATGCCACCCTTCTCCCAAAGGACTCAGGGTGGCGTACAACATAAAAAAGCACATATTACAAAAGTTAAAAAGGAAATTAAATAAAGTATCGAAAAACAAACCCAATTAATGTTAACAATAAAATTTTAAAAATTGGATTAAAATTAGCAATTAAATTAATCATTTATTTTACTCTGTTCTGTTATTTTTAGTATGCCTAAGCTTACTACAGATGTTAAAAGCAAGGTGGGGCTTTGATTTTGTGTAAACTCCCCAAAGATATTGCTGACAGATGTTTCTGTTTTTATTTTTATTTTTCAGTTTGGGCTGCCAGTAGGCACCTGGCCCTTCTGCTTATCTTCGCTCGTCTTCCTGCTCTTAAGCACCACCAACAAGGCCATCTTCAAGCTGCCTCTCTCCAAAGTCACCTATCCAGAAGCCAACCGGGCGTACTATGTGGAGAGAAAGAAACAGAGTTCTGAAGAATCCGTTTGCGACAAAGTGTAAGCGAGCAAATCGAAGAATCGGACTTCCAACTTATAGAGTCTTCTCAAGGAAGAGCAAAAGAAAAACCCAGTTTTCAATGGACCCTTTGTTTTTCTCAATTGTAGATGCCTTCACTTGGATCAGTCAAGTTCAACATTCATTCATACGTTCAGGAGTGAATGTATTCATCTGGGAAGGAACGTAATATAAGTGGGACAATTCAGTTTAGACCAGAGGTGTCCAAACTTGGCAACTTTAAAACTTGGGGACTTCAATTTCCAGAATTCCTCAGCCTTGTTGTTGTTTTTTAAAAAAGCCATAAAATCAGACATGACTCACTTAAGAGCTGATGTGGCCCAGTGGTTGGAGTGCAGTACTGCAGGCTACTTCTGCTGACTGCCGGCTGCCTGCAGTTCGGTAGTTCAAATCTCACCAGGCTCAAGGTTGACTCATCCTTCCATCCTTCCGAGGTCGGTAAAATGAGGACCCAAATTGTTGGGGGCAATAGGCTGACTCTGTAAACCGCTTAGAGAGGGCTGTAAAGCACTATGAAGTGGTATATAAGTCTAAATGCTATTGCTACTGCTATTAAGAACTGCCTTGCTTAGCGATGGAAATTCCGGTATCAATTATCATCGTAAGTCAAGGATACTTGTAAAGAAGTGAAATTATTATTAGTAGTATTTACAAACTTAGCTGTTACTTGCAAGTTACGACCACTTTAACGAATGAGTGAATACTTTATTTGGCCAAGTGGGATTAGACGCACAATATTCTCTTTATGCAAATATTCAGGAAACCAATTGTTATAAGATACGTTTACAACATCCTCTAATTCCTAGCAACACAGAGAGTCGTGAGAGGTCAGCGCTAGAGCAAAATTTATACTAAGAAGTCTTTGTATATATACATATCAACGCGTTCCCAATTTATTATTCTTTTTTTGTTTTGTTTTTTTAATTTTTTATTCTTTTTGCTGTTGTTGTTTTTCTATTATTATTTTTTTGCGTTCCCAATTTATTAACCCCAATGTATACCTGCACCTTGAAGACATAATCAATCTAGCCATGATGGCGTGTCAGTTCCTTTTCTAAGCAACATGAGAAATGCTTGGGAAGATGAGAGACCGCACGGCCAGTTCTTCTCCCAGCTTCTGTAAGTTGTCCCAAAAGGAAAGATCAGACGAGAAGGGGACAAGGATGAGGTGGAATGATCAAATTAGGACATTCTCATTAGAAGCAGGGGAATCTCTGCAATAGAAGAGAACATTTGCAGTTTAGGATTGAACTGTGAGGTCCTTGGTGCTTTCTTAACTTGGTTTTTTCCTTGCAGACATTTCAATACCCAACTAGGTAATATCATCAATGCTAGAAGGGAGTGGAGTTTGCTCTATTTTTAAAGACTAGTGCAATGTTGGTGAACCTTTTCAGCACTGAGTGCACACACACACACACATGAGTGCCGGAAACTGGAAGAGCATATGTGCATGCTGGGAAGATGATCTTCCAGTTTCCGCCATGCACACCGGCCACCTGGTCTCCTGCTTTCTAGCGGGCATTTGCATGCGAAGACCACCTGGCCGGTGCGCATGCGTGCCCCAGAAACTGGAAGATCATGTTCCCAGTGTGCACATGCGTGCCGAGTGTCAGTTCTTCCAGTTTCTGGTGCTCCCACATGCGTGAAGACCAGCTGGCCGGCATGCTAGAACCCGGAAGAACAATGGGTAACGGCTTGTGTGCCTGGAGAGATGGCTCTGCATGCCACTTCCGGCATGTGTGCCATAGGTTCGCCATCATGGGACTAGTGGTTTACTCTATCAATGTACACCAATCAAGGAATGATCAACTCAAGACAAACAATCAAGCCATAAACAAGGAACCATCAAGAACATTTCCATCAATATTGTCAGGGCAAACCTCTTGGACATAAAGAGAGAACAAACCCTACTCCCTTCTAGCACTGATGATGTTACCTAGTTGGGTCACGAAACATTTGTAAGAAAAATAGCCAAGCTCAGACAGCACCAAGGACCCCACAGATCTCCGCAAGTTCTAATTATTGGCCGATCCCACGAAACCTGACCCCTGATGCTTAGTCCTGATGCCTTGTCTCCAAACCATGATTTATAAATGAGCTTGAATCATAGTTTGAAGAGCAGGATTCATTTTGGGCCCCTTAGCAATGTAGAGTGGGGGAGAAGCATATTGAACATGGAGAAGGG
This sequence comes from Natrix helvetica, assembly GCF_964273705.1. Taxonomy (NCBI): domain Eukaryota; kingdom Metazoa; phylum Chordata; class Lepidosauria; order Squamata; family Natricidae; genus Natrix; species Natrix helvetica. Next base: position 8,311,875 of record NC_138552.1, read on the forward strand.
AAGCCCAAGAGAAGGAACCTTTGGAGGTCCAGCCATGATCTACAACTCATTGGAGTCATTCTATGAGACCAACAGCCAGAGACGTCCCTATAAGTCCTGTAAATAAACTCACCCAACATGTATATACATTGTAGATAAACTCAATCAATGTTATATATTGTGGTTTACTGTGTTACTACAAGTGTAATGAATCTGTTTTAGGTTTTTGTATTTTTCTGAAAGTCAAATAAACTATACTAAAATACATGAACTAAAAGCAGTTTTTTTTCTCTTTTTTTATGAACTGCTTGTCCTTCATCCTTCTAGGTCAGGGGTCACCAACCTTTCGGACTTCAGGGACCACTAAATCCATAATTTTAAATCTTGCGGACCACTAATAGGATTTTTTTTTTAAAAAAAAGATAAATAGTAGTTAGCGCAATATGAAAAATGCAAATATTTTTTCTGCGGACCACCAAAATTTCTCGCGGAACAACAGTAAATTTCTCAGCAAGCTTGCCAAAAAGCAAAGTCATTGGGGAAGCTCCATTGCTTAATAACCACAAGATTCACTTAACAACCTTGGCAAAAAAAAAAAAAGGCATGACATTTGGCCTAACTCCCTTAATAACCATCTTACTTAACAACAGGGACGTGCGGTCAGGGGAGGCAGGGGAGGCAGAGCCTCACCGCTCTCATCATGAGAAGAAAAAAAAGGGAAAAGGCGCCGAGGAGCCTCGGGGAATGGGACCACGTGTGCAGGACAGAGGGAGGTGCAGGAGGCTCCTCTAGCCTCAGCCTCCCTCCTGCACACGTGGTCCCATTCCCTGCCTTCTGTTGGGTTCTGACACCGGAGCTCATGTTCCAGGGCGAGTGCGCATGCGCGAGCGGCTCCCTTCCTCGCACTGAGCAACGGCGGGTTTACGGGAAGTTGCTCTCAAAAGCAGAAAGTGCGACAGACTTTTCGGACCGGCGGCTACCATTTCCCTGCCAGCTCGGTCGCGAAAGGACCCTGGAAACCGAGACGTGACCGGCGCCTTGTTAAGAATTGGGCTGCTGAAAGAGACAGAGAGAAAAAGCAGATGTATTTTTTTTTACAATTATTATTTTGTGATACGATATTGAACGTAGCGCTTAGAAAGCCATGGCTGATTCCAAGAAAACTAAGCGGGGTCAGATTTGATTAATCTTCGGTTAGGATGGGGACCCAGGAAATCCTAGGCGGGGAATGGGACCACGTGTGCAGGAGGGAGGCTGAGGCAGCCTCAGCCTCCTGCACACGTGGTCCCATTCCCCGCCTTCCTGATGACTTCACCAGCCTCACCAGCCATAAACCTCACCGCACGTCACTGCTTAACAACAGAGATTCTGCTCCCAATTGTGGTCATACAGTATATGTCAAACACTCCCTGTATTTGCAGAAAGCTGGACTGTTAATCAAATCCCAATGCTTTGTCATGAAAGGAAGAAATAGAGTCAGGTGTAAATACTTTTTCAGCCATGCAAGAGTGTGAATCTTATAGCAATAAGTATATTATCGTAACCACTATGAATAAGAGAATTACAGAGTTGGAAGGGACCTTGGAGGTCTTCTAATCCTCCTACGCTCCGTTTCCAGCCTGGATGGCCTCTTGCAGCCCTCTGCCAATGAAAATAGAGCCCTCCATTTTTGCTAGCAGAGGCACTACGGGCTTTTGCTGTTTCCAGGCCGGCCCTTCAGGCCAGATCTAAGCAGCCTGCAGGCCGGCTTCGGCCCGCGGGCCTTGAGTCTAACACCCCTATATTATAGAATCGGAGAGTTGAGATCATCTCGTCCAAACTCTATTCAGTGAAGGATCATTAAAACATCTTCAATAATCCAGCCTTTCTTTAAAGAGCCCTATCCAAGGAGGATACATCGCTTCATGTGACAGCCCCTGTTAGCACTGGTGTTAGGTCATATATGTACCGTATTTTTCGGAGTATAAGACGCACAGGAGTATAAGGCGCACCAAGGTTTTAAGAGGCAAATTTTAAAAAAAGTTTTTGCACACTGTAAACCTCCCCAAAAGAGCCCATTTTTTGCAAAAATGGGCCCTTTTTTTAAAAAAAAAAACAAGGGCATGAATAGCCCTTAGGAGGATTGTAGAGTGTTCCTGGGGAGGAGGCAAAAATGAGCAAAAAACAGCCCATTTTTCATGAAAACAGGCTGGGTTTTTTGTCAAACAATTGTTTCGCTTAGCGACAGAAATTTTGGACTCAGTTATAGGACGGGGATGACCTGTATTCAGTTATGAATATGTTTAATTTTTAAAATGTAAAATAAGGATTCCAGGCAGACTGTAACGAAGGGAACAAGAAGTGTGAACGTGCTGGAATTTTACAACAGTGCTAATCAAGTTTCATGTTCCACGCCCAAATAAATGAGTTATAGGGCTATTTATTTTCAAAATCAGACTTCTTACATTCCCCTAAACACACACACACACACACATACATCTAGTTGCCAGCTGTGTTAAATTGCATTTTTTATTCTCTTGAATATTCAAATGCCAAAGTCAGTCTTTTACTGCTGTCTAAACTGAACTTCACAAGACAGATAGGAATCTGACATCAAATGTTTGCTTTAGAGACCAGTCTAGAATTTCTTGATTTATTGCCATTGTACACTGTCTACTGTAGTTTTTATTGCATGTGTGTTTTATTGGCACCAAGCAACGTACAGAAGATGCTGGAGTGGAGCAGTGAATTATTTAACTGGACAAGGAGTTGGGCTACATCAAGGATGTTCAACTTTGGCAACTTTAAGACTTATGGACGTCAACTTCCAGAATTCCCCCGCCAGCCTGGGGAATTCTGGGAGTCGAAGTCCTCAAGTCTTAAAGTTGCCATGTTTGGACATCTCTGGACTACATGATCTCCAAGATCCCTTCCAAATCTTACATTCTACAATTTTTTGAAACCAAATTGATGCTATTTGGTCCTCAGTCTGCAACCATTTGCTATGGAGCATTAGCAGGATTAACTGCATTAACAGAGGAATCTGGTTTAATGAAAGGAAGGACTAGGGGAGACATGATAACAGTGTTCCAATATTTCAGGGGCTGCCATAAAGAAGAGGGAGTCAAACTATTCTCCAAAGCATCAAGGCAGGACAAGAAGTAACAGGACAAGAAGTAACAGGTGGAAATATATCAAAGAGCAATCCAATCAGGGGTAGGTTCCTGCCAGTTCTAACTTCTTCTATAGAAGAGGTTCCACAAATCTACAGTGCCATTTAGAACCGGTTCCAGCTCCCTCCCTCCCCCCGCCCGTCCGCACATCATCAGGATGAAGAGCGAGAGGAAGAATTCTGGGAGTTGAAGTCCACAAGTCTTAAAGCTGTCAAGTTTGAACACCCCTGGGTTTTTTGTTTCTAAAGGGTTAGGGGTGCAAGGGTCTTGTAACTTGACAGCATTAAGATTTGCACACTTCAATGCCAGAGTTCCTGAGCCAACATGACTGGAGGAGGAATTCTGGGAGTTGAAGTCCACAAGTCTTAAAGCTGCCAAGTTTGAACATCCCTGAGGTTTTTTTTTCTAAAGGGTTAGAGGTGCGAGGGTCTTGTAACTTGACAGCTGTAAGACTTGCGTGCTTCAAATGCCAGAGTTTCTGAGCCAACATTTTGGTTGCTAAGCAAGAGCGTTGCTAAGTGAGTTTCACCACATTTTACAAGTTGGCCATGCCCACCCAGTCACATGGCTGGCAAGCCACTCCCAATCGGTCACATGGCTGGTAAGCCACTCCCACCCAGTCACAAGGCCAGCAAGCCACTCCCACACCTAGAGAAGAGGTTCTAAAAAAATTTGAAACCCACCACTGGATCCAACCTAGAAATAAGGAGAAATTTCCTGATAGAACAATTAACCAGTGGAACGACTTGCCTCCAGACATTGTGGGTACTCCATCGCGGGAGGCTTTATAGAAGAGATTGGCCAACCATTTGTCTGGAATGGTATAGGGCAGTGATGGCTAACCTTTTTCATCACCACGTGCTGACCTACAGGCCAGAAATGGCATGCAAAACCATCTCGTAAGAAATGCAGGGGCCTCGCTGGTCTTCGCGTGCACGGGGGTGCCGAAACACAGATGAGCAGCATTCCATCAGACATATGCACGTCGGCACCCAATTTTCCTTTTTCTGTCGCAAGAGCATGCCCGACAAACAGCTGGCCCTCATGCATGCACGCAACGGAAACCTGGAAGTTTGGGTGCCGGAGCACATATGCGCCCTGGGACACTACTATTTTGACACTCCCACGTGCATGAAAGCCAACTGGCCGGCGCATATGTGTGCACAGGAATGCAGAAGAGGAGTGTCATTCCCAGCACACGTGCCACAGGTTTGACACCACAGGTATAGGGTTTCCCACTTCATCAAGGGGTAGGACTAGAAGACCTCCAAGGTCCCCTCCAACTCTGTTATTTTGCTTTTTCTGAAGTCTGCTGGGATTTTTATGACAAAGCTTTTGTGAGCTTGGAAACTCTCTACACATACTCTCTGCAGCCAGTCACACATCTCAGAGTATTTGTGGGTCTTGGAAATAGATAGTGGCAGGCTTGAGGCACTATCCCAGGAGTGAAATCCAGTAGATTCTGACAGATTCTGGAGAACCGGTAGCGGAAATTTTGAGTAGTTCGGAGAATCAATAGCGGATTTTTTTTTCTGTGGCATCCAGGTTTATTCCTGAATTAAAAAGCACTGTTTTAAGGAATAGACACAATTCATGTAGAATAAAATAATTACACAATGATTATGGATTTCTTTAATATAGGGAAGCAACCGTTTATCAATATGAGGCACCATAAAATGTAAACACAATCTACACAGCAAACTCAGTGGAACCTTTCACAGATGAATCAGCAAATGGCTGGAATGATTCTGAATAGTTCCAATAATATGATGGGCTTTGGCCAACTACCCAACACAGTGGCAGGATGGACTGGAACTTCCTGGGGCCAAACCCTCAGTACACAACTCTGGAAGTGAAAAGGCAATAGAAGTTTAAATCAGAGACCTGACATTCCATGCCCAAATACATCTAGTCTCCCTGTTCCATCCATGTACACCACCACTACCCCCTTCCTCCAATTTCAAACCATTCATTTAAAAAGTAATCTTAACTGACCGTATTGTGGTCTGTACTGACTTCAATTCTGATGTAGTAAAAAGCAAGTTGAATACATTGGCAGCTTTTTTCATTCCATGATATGTTTTGATTTTGCAAATCTTACTTTCTCAGAAGAGCGGTGTTACCAACTGCATACTCAAAATTATTTTATCTTGTAGAGCAAATGTTTCCATGGAAGGGAAAATGGGTATCATGTTAGTGCTATCTCTAAAATGTAAACTCCACCTTGCAAATTACCCAGTAATCCTGTAGAAGGTACTGTATGAACCAAATGTTAATTATATAAATAAGAATGTACCTTGTATCATTGAAATAGGCATTTCCTTGTGTGATAATGAATTTGTTTCATCATACATTTCACTGTGATATTATAATGATGTGATGAACAGGGAAAATGGCTCACAAGAGAGAGATAAACCTGGATGGTCCTAGGGCTCCATCAATTTTCTTTCCACTGTTTGAGTTCCTTGTGTCAAAAGAAGCTGATCTGACCGACAGAGATCTATACAGGATTAATCAGCAGTGTACTGCATAGCAACTATACAGGGTAACTCAAATTGTATATTTAATTTTGTCTTTGCAGTTGTATCCAGGTTTCTGCCGGTAGCGGAAATTTTGAGTAGTTTGGAGAATTGGTAACGGAAATTTTGAGTAGTTCGGAGAATCGGTAACGGAAATTTTGAGTAGTTCGGAGAATCGGTAGCGGAAATTTTGAGTAGTTTGGAGAACCGGTAGCGGAAATTTTGAGTAGTTTGGAGAACCGGTAGTGGAAATTTTGAGTAGTTCAGAGAATCGGTAGCGGAAATTTTGAGTAGTTCAGAGAATCAGTAGTGGAAATTTTGAGTAGTTCGGAGAACCGGCAAATGCCACCTCTGGCTTGTCCCAGAGTGGGGTGGGAATGCAGATTTTTCAGTATCCTTCCCCTGCCGGTAGTAAACAAATTTGAATTTCACCACTGCCCTATTCCCCCGATGGCTTCCAAGCCTGATAGGAACCCTGACAGATAGTAATTAAAACAAGTACTACTTTATCCTCTTTTTGGAATAATCCTCTAAATGTTAGGCAAAGATCACAGCCACTGTGATTGCCCCAAAGTTGCCCAACCAGCCTTCGTGCCTAAGGCAATACAAGAACTGACTGTTTCCTGATGATTGGTTCAAAGACACCCAGCTGGATTTTTTGCCTAAGGTGCTACTAGAACTCACAGTCTCCTAGTGATTGGCCCAGTCTCCCAACCAGCATTCACACCAATGGCAGGACTAGAACTCGCAGTCTCCTGGTTTCTAGCCTGGCGCCTTAATCACTAGACCAAACCTTTTGGGGGATGTCCTTTATTCTGGAACATCTCAGCCATTCTGTCCTCTGAGGCATCAGCTGGAAGAAGGAGAAGAAGAAGCAGCAGGAGATTACGATGGAGAAATCTGCCCAGAACAAGCCTTCATAATTTGTATGTCAAGCCTAAAGGAATGCCACCCATTAATTAAAGTTTAAAAACCTAACTGCCATGCCCTGGTTAAAGCCTAAATCTTCGCAGGACGATGAGCTGGAGCTAGAGCCAATGGAGATTGAGGGGGCAGCTTCGATGGCTTCGAGGAATGTGGGGAGGAGCAGGACGAGGCAGCCTAGGGCCCTTCAGGAGTGGGATGGCTTGTTAGCAGGGAGAAACGGGGGCAGGATGATCGGGAGAGGGCAAGCAGTGGAAATGAGTAGCGACAGAGCTCAGGCAATGAGCAAGGACCACCCGCTCCTGATCCCCGAGCAAGGAGAGTGGAGAGAAGGCAGGAACAACGCAGGCCAACCCAATGACTTGGGAAGAGAGTGCCCCACCCTTTTTTACAAGCCACACCTGGGGACTGAGATTTAAGGAGATGCTGTGAGGAGGGACATTTGTCGGGTGTAAAGCGTTTCCATGACTATTATCAAGTTGACGTGGAAAAGGGAGGAGAATTCCATGCCTACCTTCGACAGAGTCAGATCTCAGATTTCTCAAGCAGGCGTGCGAGGTGCGAAAGTTCACAGCCTACTGCAGCACCTCGTTGGTGGATATGATTTATGACACAGACTGAGGGGAGGGGAGACACAGGGGTAAAGGCCAGACACTATTAACCGGATATCAGATTCAGCTCCGCAGAAGAACATGCCAAAATGTTGCTCCTAATAAATGAATGGATTTTTTAAAAACTTTGTCCCGAGGCTCGTAAATTAATTAGGGCATCTTTTGGAAACTTCACATCGAGAACAAATGCTGAATTGGTAGAGTTTGGTGTGCCGGCACAGACATTTGGAGTTTGCAGGACTGCTTGCTTTGTCTTTACTGTTGGACTCAGTGCCTTCTTCCTGACTTTGTGGATTCATTGTCTGTTCTTTGGTTTGTGGACTCATTTTCCTAATACTTTGTTTTGCTGGACTGAGCGCAGCCAGAGGCTGCTATGTGTGTGTGTGCATGCAGGTGTGGGATTGAAAAATGTTAGCAACCAGTTCTCTGGTTTCTGGGTGGGCAGGGCCATGGGGGTGTGGCCTAGTTGGCTTCCTGCACCACAGTGGGCAGGGGGAGTTTTCACCCTCCCCAGGCTCCAAGTGATTTCCTCGAGCCTCTGGGAGGGCAAAAACAGCCTCCTGTAGGCTCCGGAAGCTGGAAACTGGCCCATTTCCAGACTTCCAGTAGGCCCATTTTCCCCCCACCCAGAGCCTCTGCGTGGGCCCTGCACTTACCTGGCATCCGAAACAGGCCACATGGAGACTCCTGGGAGGGGAAGGGTGGGGTGGGCGGGGTCAGCCAGCCCTTGCAACAATTGGTTCGATGAACATGATTAAAATTAATATCCGATTCACGTGAGCTGGCTGAATCCGCCCCCTGTGTGCACGCACTTTGCTCTGGGACTTGCCAACAAGGTGAGAGCATTTGGGGGGAAGTGGATTTGGAGCACGAAAGGGGAGTTTGAATTCTCAGCTGGCTGTGGGGCCTTTCTGCCTTGTCGCCCGGATCATCACACCCAACCAAACTCTTGATTCCCTGCAGAGAAACAGGGGCTTCCAGATGATTGCTGCAAGAACCCTAGTGACCAAGATGGTCCTTGGAGATTCCATTGCCATGGAAACCATGGATGCCTGCCCCACAAGGGACGATGGAATGCTGCCAGGCCTGGCGAACCAAAGGACCAGAGGTGGTATTCTCACAGTTCGGACCGGTTTCGCCTGAACCGGTAGCGGAAATTGCGGACGGCCCTGCCCACCATCCCCAGCTCTATGGCATCTCATTTAGGCCCCTTTTTTTGCCAAAAGCACATGAGCGGAAGGCTGAGTGCTCACATTTTTGAACTGGCAGGGAAGGTACCATATTTTTCAGAATATAAGATGCACCTTTTTCTCTCAAAAAAGAGGATGAAAATCTGGGTGCATCTTATACACTGAATACAGCATTTTTTGCCTCCCAAAATCCCACCCCCTTCACCAAAATGTCCGTGCATAGCCTTTAGGACAGGGGTGTCCAAACTTGGGAACTTTAAGACTTGTGGACTTCAACTCCCAGAATAGTCTTAAAGTTCCCAAGTTTGGACACCCCTGCTTTAGGAGGCTTTCAGAGTGCTCCTGGGGGTTGGGGAGGGCCGAAATGAGCGAAAAACAGACCATTTTTTGTGAATGTTTGCTCCCCAGGAGCACTCTATAAGGCTATGCATGCAACTTTTTTGACAAAAAACATGCCCGTTTTCGTGAAAAACTACCCTTTTTTGCACATTTTTAGCCTCACCCTACCCCCCAGGAGCACTCTACAAGCCTCCTAAAGGCTACTCATGCCTCTTTTTTTTTTAAACAACCTTTTTTTTAAATTTGCCTCTTCAAAACCTTGGTGCGTCTTATACTCCGGTGCGTCTTATACTCCGAAAAATATGGTAAGTGAATACCACCCCTGCAGAGGACTTCACCCAGCTTTGAACAATTCTGCCGTTCTCCGCCATGCAGCGATCACAAGCTCACAAAATCAACAGGATCTCTTGGGATGCCAAAGGTGGTTCTTTTGGGTCCTCTTCCCCCTGGCTATGGATGGAAATTTCCTTGCTGGGAAATTTCCACTGCCCTGTTCAAATCACCTCCTGCCCCGTCAATGGGCTGGAGACATTTTTTTATAGAAGACAAACATGCCGGAGCTCGGCATTTATAGCTTGGCACGTTTTTAAAAGCCGGGCGGGGCTGGGATTGCCATCGTGAAGGTCCCAAAATTTGAGGCTGAAGTTTTGAAAAGTGGGGGGGAGGTCAGTGGAGGTTAAGGGCCATTTGCTTGATCCAGGGGTGGGTGGGATGTCATCAGAGGCAGCGTTGACGGGCAGGACAAAGTAAAAAGTCATTTTTAAAAAATTGGCACAGCCAAACCTACAAACCCATTTTGAACTCTTCCCCCTCTTTTTTTTTTCCAGAGGAGTTCAAAAGATGCACGGGAGTAAAAACTTTCCACAGCATTAGGTCAAATAGAAGACACGAAGCTTCAGGCTGCATTAGCAGAGGGATAGAATCAAGATCGCGTGAAGTGTTAATACTGTTTTATAATGCCTTGGTAAGGCCACACTTGGGAATTCTGCATCCAGTTTTAGAATAGAATAAGCTGGAAGGGTGCTTGGAGGTCTTCTAGTCTAGCCCCCTGCTCAAGCAGGAAAACCTGCTTAGATAAGTGACTGTCTAGACCCGTGATGGCGAACCTGTGGCACACGTGTCAGAAATGGCATGCAGAGCCCTCTCTGTGGGCACATGCGCCATCACCAGTTGCTCTTCTGGTTTAAAAAATAGGCTGTATTTTGGGCCTTTTTGGAGACATTTTTGGACTGTTTTCAGGCTGAAAAACAGCTTGAAAGTGGCCCAAAATATGTGTCAAAAAACAGCCTGAAAACAGCACAAAAACGCCCCAAAAATCAGTGGTGGGTTCCAGATCCCGTTCCAACCGGTACAGTTGGAACAGGCCCGGCATCGCCCACATGGATGCAGTGCGCGCATGCGTTGTACCTGTCTTCAATGCCTCCGCAAGCCTCCGCAACGCTCCAGCTGCTCGGTGGAGCGTAGCGCAGGCGCCGTACGTGCCGTGCACGGAAGCGCCAAAGGCTTAAAGGACAGGTAAGGAGCTCGGGCGGGCGGGTGGGCCCTCCAGAGCACCGTACCAGAACGGTACCCTGTGCTCTGGGTAGGCTCCAGTATGCCCGTACCGGGACGTACCGCCTGCAACCCACAACTGCCAAAAATGGTCTGGAAAATGTCCCAAAAACAGGCATGTGTGCACCAGTCAGCTTGTCTTCAGATTTCCTGTGCTTCAAAGTGCGCATATGCTCACGCATGGATGCATGTTTCAGTTTGGGCACCCGGAGCCCAAAAAGTTCGCCATCACTAGTCTAGACTCTTCTTTTAAAAATCTGGTGATGGAGCACCAACAATTTCTGGAGGCCAGCTGTTCCACTGGTTAATTGTCCTCACTGTTAGAAAGTTTCTCCTGAATTCCAGGTTGCTTCTCTCCTGGATTAAAGGCATACGATTCCCCTCGCACATACATGCTAGTCGTTTCCAACTCTAGGGGACGGTGCTCATCTCCGTTTCAAAGCCGAAGACATCTCCATGGTCATGTGGCTGGCATGACTCAACGCCGAAGGCGCACAGAACGCTGCTACCTTCCCACCAAAGGTGGTCCCTATTTTTCCATTTGCATTTTTACAAACTGCTAGTTTGGCAGAAGCTGGGACAAGTCACGGGAGCTCACTCTGTTACACAGCACTAGGGATTTGAACAACCAAACTGCCGACCTTTCTTATTGACAAGCTCAGTGTCTTAGCCACTGAGCCACTGTGTCTCCTTCTCCTTGATTAGTTTCCATCAATTGTTTCTTGTCCTGCCCTCTGGTGCTTTAGAGAATAATTTGACCCCGTCTTCTTTGTGGCAGCCCCTCAAATATTGGAATACTGCTATCATGTCTCCCCTAGTCATTCTTTTCTTTCGACTAGCCGAACCCAAATGCTGCAGCCGTTCTTCATATGCTTTAGTTCCCAGGCCTTTAATCATCTTTTGTTGCTTTTCTCTGTACTTTTGCCAAAATCTCAACATCTTTATCAAAGTATGGTGATCAAAATTGTAACCAATTTTGGTTGCCACAATATAAAAAAGATTTGAGACTACGGAAAGAGTGCAGAGAAGAGCAACAAAAATGATTAGGGGACTGGAGCTTAAAGCATATGAAAAACAATTGCAGGAACTGGGTAGGTCTAGTTTAAAAGAAGGAATAGGGCTGACATGATAGCAATGTTCCAATATCTAAGAGGCTGCCCCAAAGAAGAGGGAGTCAAGCCAATTCTCCAAATCGCCTGACGGCAGAAGAAGGAGCAATGGATGGAAACTCATCAAGGAGAGAAGCAACCTAAAACTAAGCAGAAATTTCCTGACAATGCAAACAATTAAGAAGTGAAACAACATGCCTCCAGAGGTTGTGGGCGCTCCTTCGCTGGAGGTTTTTAAGCCATGATTGGGCAGCCATTTGTCTGAAATGGTATAGGGCCGTGATGGCGAACCTATGGCACGCGTGCCACAAGTGGCACGCAGAGCCATTTGTCAGGGCACGCAAGGCGCTGCCCTGTCAGCTGCCCTGTCCCTCCCCCCGCCCGTCCACACATCATCAAGATGAATAGAGAAAGGAGGAATTCTGGGAGTTGAAGTCCACAAGTCTTAAAGCTGTCAACTTTGAACACCCCTGGGTTTTTTTTTCTAAAGGGTTAGGGGTGCAAGGGTCTTGTAACTTGACAGCTTTAAGACTTGGGTGCTTCAAATGCCAGAGTTTCTGAGCCAACATTTGGGTTGCTAAGCAGGAGCGTTGTTAAGTGAGTTTCACCACATTTTACAAGTAGGCCACGCCCACCCAGTCACATGGCTGCCAAGCCACTCCCACCTAGTCACATGGCCGGCAAGCCACTGCCACAAAGCAGGCCACACCTACAGAAGAGGTTCTAAAAAATTTTGAAACCTACCATTGTTTCCAACCCTGTTCTTCTGTTCTTCTAGTGTAGTGATAGGGAACCTTTTTCTTACGGCATGCCAAAGTTGCATGCACGTGCGCAATCTCCCCACCCAGCTGCGCATGTCTGCAACCACCCAGCACATACATGTGCAACCCTACCGTATTTTTCAGAGTATAAGACGCACCTTTTCCCCCCAAAAAAGAGGGTGAAAATCTGGGTGAGTCTTATACACTGAAGATAGCATTTTTGTCTTCCCAAAACTCTGCCCTTTGCAAAAATGGACATGCATAGCCTTTAGGAGCCTTCAGAGTGCTCCTGGGGTCTGGGGAGGGAAAAATGAGCAAAAAAAATGTACCGTTTCTTGCTTATTTTGACTCCCCCCCCAGCCCCCAGGAGCCTCCTAAAGGCTATGCATACCATTTTTTGATTAAAAATGGGCCTCTTTTCGTGAAAAATGGGCCATTTTGGGGACGTCTACAGAGTGCAAAAACTTTTTTTTTTTAAATTTGCCTCTTCAAAATCTTGGTGTGTCTTATACTCCGAAAAATACGGTACCTTCCCTACCAGTTCGCAAATGTGAGCTGCTTGCCAAACCCCCAGAAAACCATGGGAAGGAGAGGACCAGGTGCAGGTATGATACCTTTAAAAATGGGCCGTAAGTTCATTTTAGGGACTGCTGTAACTTTTAGTGGTTGTTAAGCAACTGGTCATAAGTCAAGGACTAGCAATAGCAATAGCAATTAGACTTACATCATCATCATTGTTGTCTTTTAATGACCCCATAATCCCTTTCAGGGTGGAGTCTGGATAACCGAATGGAGCTACCAGAGTGTTTTAATGGCTGGATGCCCTCCCTGTTGCCAATGCGGAGTTTTGTTCAGCAGATATAGTCTCAGTGTGCACGGAGAGAGAAATCCTGTTGATTTTCTGCCTCTACCTAGGATCGAACTCACAGCCTCCTCCTGATTGTGAGGCAAGAGCTACACCTCTAGGCCAGTGGTGAAACTCAAATTTTTTTACTACTGGTTCTGTGGGCGTGGCTTGGTGGGCGTGGCAGGGGAAGGATACTGCAAAATCCCCATTCCCTCCCCACTCTGGGGCCAGCCAGAGGTGGTATTTGCCAGTTCTCCAAACTACTCAAAATTTCCACTACCGGTTCTCCAGAACCTGCTGAAATTCACCCCTGCTCTAGGCCGCTGCACCGCTCCTTTCGCTTAGACTTATATACCGCTTCATAATGTTTTACAGACCTCTCTGGGTGATTTACAGTGTCAACCTATTGCCCCCAACAATCTGGCCCCTCATTTTACCGACCTTGGAAGGATGGAAGGCTGAGTCAATCTTGAGTCAGTCAAGATTACCTGTACGGAAGGCCCATTATTGTCCAGCTCTGGGTAATAAAAATGACACACAAATTTGCGAAGCGTTCCATATTTTTTGCCTTTGGAAGTTCTGTGGAGTTAATCACTCGAGACTTTCAAGAAGAGACTGGACTGCCATTTGTCAGAAATAGTGTAGGGTCCCCTGCTTGGGCGGGCAGGTTGGACTAGATGACCTACAAGGTCCCTTCCAACGCTGTTAATCTGTTAATGCTCTATTAAAGTATCTCTTGTCCATACATGTCTTTCTCAAAGACACCTAGCTGGCTATAGGTGACATGGACCCTGGCCTGGTCCAGTATCAAGGCTCCCTTGAGCTCCTGGTGTTCCACAAGAAGTCAACAGCTTGTCCCAAAGATGGTTTTTTTCAAGAGGCAACTGGACTTTCTGGTTTTTCTTTGAAGACATTTTGCTTCTCTCCCAAGAAGCTTCTTCAGTTCTGACTGGATGGTGGGCAGGGCCGGATTTTCCTATAGGCTAACTAGGCTTCAGCCTAGGGCCTCAAGATCAAGAGGGGCCTTTTATTTTTATTTATTATCCGTGCCACATTTTTTATAAAGGTTAGTACCAATTACAACATGTTTCATTTAATATATTGATATATATATCACAGTAATGATGTATTTTATTATCTCTCATGTAAATTTACAAACTTAAAAATGGGAAGTGAAAGGGAATAAGTGGAATAGCCTAGGGCCTCTTTTCATCTAAATCCGGCCCTGATGGTGGGGAATGGATGGATTTATTCCTCCACCATTCAGTCAGAACTGAAGAAGCTTCTTGGATGAGAAGCGAAACGTCTTCAAAGAAAAAAACCAGTTGCCTCTTGAAAAAAGCACCTTTGGGACAACCGCAACCTGGATGACTGAGAATCTCCATAGACAGGTCAATCGCTTCTTCTCTAAACACCACTGCCCTCTGGTGGCAACCTGGGGCTTGTGAAGACCAGAGATTGACTAAGTGCTGAGATAATTTGACCTTTAGCAACCAGATGATGATGATATGATGATGATGAAGAAGATGACATCCATTCAGATGTGTCCAATTCTTGATAGTTTTATGGGCCAGGTCTTCCCATCTTGCACTGCTTCCTTGAGTTGTTCTATGCTCTGGCTGGTGTCAGCTTTGATGGAGTACCAACCATGTTCTTGGATAGCCTGGTTCCCTTTTACTGCTAACTCTTCCCAACATCATTGCTTTTTCCAGTGAATTCTCCTGCAACGACAGGACCAAAGTAAGTGAGATGCAGACATATCTGACGTTATGCGCTCCACTAATTCCTTGTAAGTCAGCTTTGCTATCCAGAGCAGGGGTCTCCAACCTTGGCAACTTTAAGACTTGGGGACTTCAACCCCCAGAGTTTAGGACTTGTGGACTTCAACCTCTAGGAGTTGAAGTCCACAAGTCCTAAAGTTGCCAAGGTTGGAGACCCCTGGTGTAAAGTAAGAAACCACATGGATAGATTTTAACTCCATGATAACCTGTCCTTCACCTGGCCCTGCAAAGATGGCTCCATTCCTACTGTAACTCAATCCACCTTGCTACTAGTTGTCCTCTTCTTCTCTTTCCTTCCACTTGCTCCATCATTAGAGACTTCTCCAGAGAGGATCTTCATATCATGTGTCCAAAAGTACAGGGGGTCCTCACCTTACAACCATCTGTTTAGTGCCCTCTCGAAGTCACAACGCCACCAGAAAAAGGGACTTATGATGGCTTTCACACTTATGACCACTGCAGCATCCCCCGTGGTCCCACGATCAAAATTCAGACGCTTGGTCCCTGACTCGTATTTATGACGGTTGACCACTGACTTGTATTTATGACGGTTGCAGTGTCCCAGGGTCTTGTGATCAGAATGGGACAATTTGCCAACTCGCTGTGCCCAACTCGCCATGGCCAATTCAGAGTGTGACAACTGGCCAGGGAACAATGTAACAATTATATTTCATTATTTAACATAAAATTTTAAAAATATTTTATTTTTCGCAATTTGCATTTCATTATTTCCCTCATTTTGCATCCTTTCTTTCCTCTATTTCTTTGATATCACTTAAAAAGCCATGTTACTAATTTAACACCTGTAGCGTTTCACTTAACAATCATGGCAAGAAAAGTCATAAGATGAGACAAAACTCACTCAACAACTGTCTTGCTTAGCAATGGAAGCGTTGAGTTCCATTGTGGTCATAAATCGAGGACCACCTCTGCATTTTTTGTCCTCAGGAACACACACAATGGGGTAACACAGCAGGATGTCAGTGGTCCAAGTAATACACCGATCGCAAGAAAAATTCCAAGGCAGATAGATTCCTCAAATAATAGCTTTATTGGATATACCATATTGGCACAGATCTGGTGAAAACCGACTCTGAAGTTTCCCGCAGTTTTCACCTAATTAAAAGTAAAAGTTTTTCCCTTTCCCCAAACGATCAGTCACATGGTCTAATTGGAGTGCCGTCCAGTTGCCGGGTAATATCACTCCTCCTCCTTCTGACCAGGCGTGAGAATGTCCTTGGTTCTCAAGAGAAAGTATTTTGCTTTGGCTACAAAACCCCACTATCTGTATTCCCCCCCCCCCCGCCTATCCCTCAGCTCCAGTGTGGCAACACTGAAGTGGCAAAATGGTGTCGGCCAGGTCAGCTTCAGGGTGGACACAGGACTTTGCGGGTTTGCCTTCCCGCAATTAATGGGCTGCTCATAATGAAGACAACAAACAAGGTTTCTTGATACACGAGTGGCACAGAACGTTATCTGGACCCCTCTTTTATTAAGAGCGTATAAGGAAATAAAAGCATTCTAATTTATTATTGGTTACAATAAGCATTTCTGCCTAAATATGGTTATATTTAGCTCTACCGGCTTAAGCGCTTTTACCACGTGTTTCCTATGCTGCTAGTAACTTCCTCAGTTTGAAAGTCCCTGTTAAGATGGTTTCGATATTACTTTAGCTTTGCAAGCACAGCTTTCTAATTTGGGTCCTCCCAGTGGGCATCCATCTCAACCCGCATTTACTACTCAATTTATTCCAGTCCCAAATTCCATATATGTGTTCCAATCAGGAAAACTGATCTGCACATATACCATGGCGACCTTGTTCCCACAGGACTTGGCTGGGGGAATTTAAACATCGAGTGCCTGTCGTCTAACAAATTTACTCTCAGCCTGGCTTAAAAATAAGAAGTAGATTGGCTTATTCATTCCGTGGCTTTTCTGCTCAGCGGTCCATGATGACCATTTTCCTTGAAAGTCATTGGAGCAGCCAACTTCCCTCATCTTTTCCAGGGTAAGAAAAAAGTCCCTCTGCCTCTATTCTGCAGAACGCGGGAGGACAGGCTGAGGGAGCGTGGAGTGGATCCGATCAATCCAGTCAGGAAGCACGATTTTTAGGGGAAATGGCTCCTAAGATGGCAAGCCACCCGTTTTTTCTGGCATGCCTGCTTTGCCTCTTTGACCAAGGTAAGAACATTTGCATGGGAAACATTTCTTGACCTGATAGCAGTCTTCCCATTTTTTTAAAAAAAAAACGTTTTTTATTTTTCTTCTCTTACATAGTTACAGCTATACATTCACCTAGTAATCGTTCTTATTTATCTTTATCACTTTTGCATATTTGTTTTTCCATATAAAAGGTTAATATATACATTCTGGGTTGCTTTGCTTACCATCCCCTACACCAGGGGTGTCCAAACTTGGGAACTTTAAGACTTGTGGACTTCAACTCCCAGAATTCCCCAGGCTGGGGAATTCTGGGAGTTGAAGTCCACAAGTCTTAAAGTTCCCAAGTTTGGACACCCCTGCCCTTCACCTATTTTATTTTTTCACCACTCTATTTTTCTTTTCGCCCTTCCTCCCTTCTCTACTTCCCTCTTTCTCTTTCTTTCTTCCCTTGCCTCCTCCCTACCCCTCTCTTCCTCTTCCCCCTCCTATCCTCTCTCTTTCTCTTTATATCCCTTCCTTCTTTCTTCCTTCTCTTACCTTTCCTCTCTTCTCCTCTCCTCCTCTCTTCCGTTCCTTTTCTGTGGCTGTGGTTCTCTCTTTTCAGCTCTCAACTGGTATATTTTCGGGATAGTATTCCCGCAAACCCGGATATTAAGGTGACCAACCGTCCTCCTTTAGGGAGGACAGTCCTTCTTTTGTAAGTTCTGTCCTCCCTCGAAAAGTGTCCTCCTACATGTCCTCTTTTTCGATATTTGAAGACTAATCTGTTGCACGTTATGTGACGTATTTGTATTTGACATGACAATTCATCAAGACTATATAGTGCGGTATAAGACGCGATTATGAGACGCATGCGCTCCGCACGGGAGACCTTGAGAGAGAGCGCCGCATGCAAGTGGCTTTGTTTACTTCTTACCAAAACACAACACGGCACATACGCATGCAGTAGACTCACGGCACGTCGGCAATTGAATGACTCATGGTAATTATTTCTTTCTCAGTGAATATTCAATTATACAGAGGTAAGCAATGTTCCCTCTAATTTTGTTTCGATGTGAGCAGAAAAGTATAGTGTTTGAGCGGCACATTTTCATGTCTGAGCACCTGAATTTTTTTCACAGATGTCACCTAAGACAACAACGAAATCAGTATTATTTGAAATTCAAAGTTATGTTTCTTCAAGGTACCCGCTTAATTAAAAGTGTTATATAATATCAGTATCACTTAACAACGCTCCTGCTTAGCAACCAAAATGTTGGCTCAGAAACTCTGGCATTTGAAGCACGCAACTCTTAAAGCTGTCAAGTTACAAGACCCTTGCACCCCTAACCCTTTAGGAAAAAAACCCAGGGGTCTTCAAACCTGACAGCTTTAAGATTTGTGGACTTCAACTCCCAGAATTCCTCCTCCAGTCATGTTGGCTCAGGAACTCTGGCATTGAAGTGTGCAAGTCTTAAAGCTGTCAAGTTACAAGATCCTTGCACCCCTAATCCTTTAGGGAAAAAAACCCTAGGGGTCTTCAAATCTGACAGCTTTAAGACTTGTAGACTTCAACTCCCAGAATTCCTCCTCCAGTCCTGTTGGCTCAGGAACTCTGGCATTTGAAGCATGGAAGTCTTAAAGCTGTCAAGTTACAAGACCCTTCCACCCCTAGAAAAAAAACGCAGAGGTCTTCAAACTTGACAGCGTTAAGACTTGTGGACTTCAACTCCCAGAATTCCTCCAGTCATGTTGCAGCGACATCATCTGCGTGGATCTGCTCCATCATTGCTTTCTTCATTGTGGGCAGGGCTGCTGCTGAAGATGCCGATGAGCTGCTACCTCCTCCTCCTCCAACAGCACCACCAGATTTGCTCCTGAGCTCAGCGCTGGGTTACCCCTGCCCGCTCCTCATCCTCCGTGCTTTTGAGGAGCCATGAGGCTTTTTTTCCCCTGCTTCCCCCCCCCCCCGCCTTCCTACTGTCTCCCGCAGCCTCATGGCTCTTCAAAAGCACAGCGGAGGAGGAGGAGGGGACAGGGGTAACCCAGCGCTGAGCTCAGGTGCTCCGAGCAGAGGGGAGGTGCCGCTGCCACGCGCAGAGATGCCGGCTGGAGCTTTGGCGGCTTCATCTCAGCCGCAGCGCCGGGCGGCAAATCCGGCAGTGCTGCCTGTTAGAGGAGGAGGAGGAGGTGGCAGCAGTTCTTCCGGTGGCGGTGGGGGCTTTGGGGCTTCACAATTAGCCTCAGTCGCCCCGTGCTCCTCAAAGCAAGTCTGGGAAAGTCCTTTACGGGCGGCCCGTTCTAGCTGCCTGCAAAGGACCTCCCCAGCTTCTGGAGCCTGTGGCAATAGAAATCACTGCGCGGCAGTTGAAAACTGCTGCGCGGTGTTTTCTTGCCACCTGCGCAGCCGCGCAGCCGCACACCTTAGAGGGAACGTAGGAGGTAAGTACAATTCACGTTTTATTAAACAGTTTTTAATGGTGTTTTTTTTACTTCATCGCAAGTATATTGAACAGATATTGAATCTTGTGTTGAATTTTTATCTAAAGAAATGCTAGACATTAAAATAGACGACAATTGTCTCTTTAAAGAAATTAGAAGACTGAATGTATATTTAAATTCTGAAAAATTAATACAATGGGAAAATCAACATGTTGAAATTGATAAAAGATGGGTGGATATTTTCAGCCATTTCAAAAATGAACATATTCCATGTGAACATTTATTTATACTTGTTCAATTTACGTTGTGCTGCCCTGGAACTAATGCAGCAGTTGAAAGAGTTTTTTTCAATTGCCAATGATTTTTCGACAAGTGAGAAATCGAGATTGAATGTTGATCCTCTAGCTGCAGCACTTGCCGTAAAATTCAATATGAAGGATATTTCTTGTTCAGATATTTCCAATATATTGTTAGAAGATGATACATTGACAAAAAATATTAATTCAATGGAAAAGTACTCATTTAAATAATAATTAACAGGCATGTAAGCATAATTACAATATAAAATGTTGCAAATGTTTTTATTATGCATATATCATATTTTAGTGTATTATTGTTGCAATGAATAAAATATTTCTTTTATTTACGATATTTTTTTCCAATTTATTTGTCCTCCTTTTCATTGTAAAAAAGTTGGTCACCTTAGCATTTTGGACAATAGAACGTGTTTTGTCCTCCTTTTCATTGTTAAAAAGTTGGTCACCTTACGGATATAATGTTATGCTTATCCTTTCCTATTCCCTTTTCTTCGCTATCATGTCCTATTTTTTTCTCTAGGTCTCATTCTTGAAGATATACCTTTACATTAATACTTTATTTTCTATTTTCCCCCTCCCCCCCCCCCCGTTCCATTTAATAGTGTACCATCTGGGTTCTAGATCTCTCTCTCTCTCTTGCTTTCTTTTCTGGATTTCTTTCTCTAAACCAGTCATAAAATCTTCCCCGTGTCTTGAAGTACACCGATTCCTCTTTATCCTTTATTAGCAGACTTCCAATATTTGAGGGGCTGCCACAGGGAAGAGGGTGTGTGTGTGTCAACCTATTCTCTGAAGCAACTGAAGGCAGGACAAGAAGCAATGGATGGAAACTAATCAACGACAAGACCAATTTAGGACTAACAAAAATTTTCCTCAAAGTTAGAACAATTAACTAGTGGTACAGCTTGCTTCCAGAAGTTGTGGATGCTCCAATACTGGAGACTTTTAAGAAATGATTGCACAACCCTTTGTCTCTTGGCTGAGCAGGGCGTTGGACTAGAAGACCTCCAAGGTCCCTTCCAACTCTGTTACTCTGAAACTTTTCCCCTTCCCTCCTTCCTTCTATGGATTAAGAGATATTTTACACATTGGTTGGTTGTCCCATCTGTGATTTCCCCCCCTCCTGCCTCTCAAGATCATCTCCGTATATCTTCCCAAAGGAACATGTGTGATCAATCAGTACAGGAGTGGAAGAAGCCATGGATGGGAGCTCATGAAGGAGAGGACCAACCTAGAGCTAAGGAGACATTTCCTGACAGTTAGAAACAATTAAATCAGTGGAATGGCTTTGTTGGAAGAAATGTCCTTCTGGGTTCTGCTCCAAGTGGGGAAAAAGACACTGGAGACACGGAGGCTGCTTGGAAAGATGGTTTTAATGGTGGACAGGACCACATGGCTTGAGCCCTGAACAGAAAAGGTGATCACATGCTTCAATGTTGGTGGAGAAGAAGAGAAGGGAAGAGAAGGGAAGATGGAGGGGCTTGCTAGGCTTTTTATAACCTGTTCAGTCCCACCTATCTGTTTCTTGTTCCTGTGTAAGAAATGTATTCTGATTGGTTGTCAGACTCACATGGGCCCATGCAGGGGCAACCCTCTAGGCTGAGTTTTGAATCCAGGTTTGGTTGAATTCTCAGATGTCATGTGGTCAGTTGAGTAAAGGCTTATATTATCCTGCCTTATCCCATCACTCTGGAGTTGAAGAGGAGAACTCTTTATTATGTAAAGTGGACTAGCTTGGTCTTCTTAATGGCCCATTGACAAAGTGGGGATGGGGTGGAAGCTGTAGGAATTTACTTTGTGTTTAAAATGTGTTTCTCCCTTTTTTCACATCCAGGAAAATATAATATTCTGCCTTTTCAATATTTCCTAGGATATTTCATTTTTCTGGGAGAGGGCTAGGTGATAACTTCCTACAGCTTAAAATCAGTGGATTTTAAGAGATTGAGTCGCCATTTGTCTGAAATGGTGTAGGGTTCCCTGCTTGAACATGGGGTTGGATTAGATCAGGGGTGTCCAAACTTGGGAACTTTAAGACTTGTGGACTTCAACTCCCAGAATTCCCCAGCCAGCCATGCTGGCTGGGGAATTCTGGGAGTTGAAGTCCACAAGTCTTAAAGTTCCCAAGTTTGGACACCCCTGGATTAGATGATCTCCAAGGAAGGGGTGGGTTTCAAAATGTTTTTACTACCGGTTCGGTAGGCATGGCTAGACGGGGGAGCATGTGACGGAGTGGGCGTGGCAAACTTGACGTCGCTCATGCATACTCAGTCACATGACCCCCTCACCAAGCCATGCCCACCGAAATAGTGGTGAAAAGTTTTGACGG